>NW_017306962.1:798894-805742 GCF_000935625.1 Nanorana parkeri
TATATTTATTTTTAAATATCCACAATATAACTAATTACAAAGGTGGAGCTGCTGGAGAGAGAGAGGTTTTGGCTCTGGTGGCAGTGTCCCAACCCGCTGTGTATTGGTTTAATCATCACCTTTTGTGTACGATTGGTACACAAAATCTTTATGTTTTATTGTAATAAAGTTTTATATTGAATATATCAGTGTGCATTATAGTATGTGTTTCTCTGTTTTCCAGCTATATCCAATATGGCACACTATAAGGCTACAGATCAGGAGAAGAGTCACAAGTCGACCTCCAACCTCGTTGTGGGTATAATATTGTCTGGTTTGGTTAAAGGTAATCAGCGTGAAAGGACCTTTATTTCAGGTCTCCCTGTGAGGTAAGAGGCACTCTGGAGAGGGTGTACACGTGGTGGAGTAAATTGTGGTAAGTGAAGTGATGTATTGGATCACTTAACGTCTTAACGTCAGAGTGATAATTACAAGTATCAACTTTTTATAGTGCACCACATGTATAGGGGTGGATTAACTGACAGCAAATAGGCTTTTCACTTTGCAAGGAAATTTTTTCTTTGCAAGGCAATGTTCCCCTTAGCTTAGTGAATGAGGTAAAGCTCTTATGTCTTCCATCCCCCCTATTCATGAGAAGGCACAAAAACTGAAGTTTTTAAATTTTATTTCTATGTTATATTTCTTGCGTGTATTCTTTGCATACTGAATTTTCACCACTTACTAAGCTAAAGGAAAACTCCCCTGCAAAATAAACTACCTATCTGCCTTTAGTAAATCAACCCCATAATATATATTTTGAATAGTAATGTGCAGCTTAGCATATTTGCTCTTTCACACAAAGAACAGTATTACATTTTTCAGATGACATTTATGATGTGATAGTACAGTTACATATAGTCAGTCACTCCTTTCAAACTGTTAAGCAACATGTTCAAACTGATGTAAAACATGTCAAAATGAATTCAGTTAACTCCGGGTATTTACCGTGGTATTCTGCTGCTTATAAAACATACTAATAAACATACTTTTACCAGCTTCTTAACAAATACTTGTTGGTATGAATAATAAAGGGTTCCACAGGTATAAGTGATGTAAGATTGAAGTAGTGTTTGTACATGTATAGTAGTGTTGTATTTACACCATTTCCTTTGTTTTTTATGGTCAAAGTTGGAAAAAAACAATTATTAGTAAAAATGTGGTTTCCTTATTGTCCATTGAGGGACACAGGAATTCAGGAATGTATTTGATCCCAGCTTGAGTTAACTGGTTGGACCCTCTGTCCTGTGTTGGCAGTAACTGAAACAAACCATGTCAGAATGGATTATCCTCCTTAGAGAGAATCTTACCACTCGTAGGGTAGGTCCTTGCATTATGGAACTGTTGGAGCAGATGTTTGGAGCTTACTACTTTAGCTGTTAAGGTTTTTTACAAGCCTCAGAACTTGTGTCCCGCATAGGCCTGATGTCTGTACAAATGCATAGAGCACTTTGGCTACATGCGTGGAACACTGATGAGACATCCAAGAAAGAGATGATTCATCTTCCCTTCAAGGGATGTAATCTCTTTGGACCAGCTCTTAAAACTATCATTAGCCTTGGGCACCTACAGTGTGTTCCTACCAAAGGACAGAAAATCTGTGGAAATGTCAGAGGAGCCCAGTCCCTCTCCAGGTCAATGTTGTTGCTTTAGAGGACCATATTACTAAATAATTTAATTTCCTGAACTCCATTCATCAGCAAACTGTGCCACAATTAGCTGGGGCTGGGGATCCCAGAAGACATCATTGACCAAAAATGGAGGTACATTAGTACCTTTTATTACTCAATCCCAAAATGAAGTGTGCAATAAATACACTGACTTGATGAAAAAAATCCTTTAATAAAATTACAGAAAAATTTAAACAATGTTCCCCAATGTTAATTTTTTTTTCCAGTCATGTTTTCAAGAGATGAAAAGCCATCATCAATCGCAATGACCCACCACATGATGATGTTTCCCCACCACACTCTAGTCACAAATGACAGAATCCCGCGTGCTCTGATAATGTAAACACAGTGCAGGGGATCGTGAGTGACGTCATTGACCAGTTATGGTCATGACCATATTTGATCAATGACGTTGCCCAGGATCCCTGACTTTTTGTTGTATTCAAACAGCTGGGAATTTAGGCGGGCAAACTGGTCAAATATGGCCAGTATCATTGGTGATTTGCCAAACCGCGAACAAGTTGCGTTTAGGTTGACACACATTCGACCTGTACCCAAATATCATCCTTAATCTTAACTATACATTTATCTTCATCACCTTCATGTATCAATTCATCTTTATTAGGCAGTGATGTAAATGGTAGATTTTTCAATTCAACATGAGAGGTTCTCTTTGATAAAACAATATTCTGTTTCTTTTAAACCTTTGCCTTTCCACCCTTAACTTCTGCTGTGCCAAAGATATACACAATGGGGAATTCAAATTCCATTTTCTGCAACGTGCAAGAGCTGATGCATTGCCCAATTTATTACAGCAACTATTGTTTTGGCTTTCAGGGAAAAAATAGAAGAGGAAAACATAAGTAAATTTTCTATTTAGTTGAATTGTGTGGGATTGATAAGATAAAGGAGGAACAATCAGCGAGGAGATTCAATGGCATAAAACACAGTTAAGGGGAGACTTGCTCGTTTTCTTATGTCAGTGGAATCTGAGCTTGATAAACAGCCCAGTTTAAGGTGCATCCAGCCTTTGCTATAAAGCACTTCTATATGTTTTTCCACCCCATAATCAATCTGTCTTGTTTTACCTTAGCTATCATCCCATCATATGCTTTTCCTCCCTCCTCTAACTGCTAAAATATTTATTTAAACAAAACCCACAGCAATTGTTCAGTAATTGTAACACCACACATACTTTTTTTTTTTAATAGCGTGGGAAAGAAAATGCTGTGAAAGTGAATACTGCAGCAATCATATCCACATTCTATTATGAACTTATAACTTACTTATTAACCTTGCAGAGATATATGTAAAATTTTATATTTTTCTTTGCATGTTTGCATTAATGCTTTTTTTTCCAGTTTGAACTGGTTCCTGTCCATATTCTGTGTCGGCAAGCTTATTGCTATTAAGTGATATGCCTGACTTGACATATTGCCCTAAGCAAGTAGCACTGACTGGATAGCTGAAGACAAGCTCACAAAGGCAGTGTGGCTTCTTAACTGTCATTTACATTGACCTGGTTATAATGAATGGATGAATGGCCAAGGTGACACAGGACAGTATGCAGAAGTTAATGTCATTAGGCATAATTATAAGATCCTCAAATCATCTCTGAATTGGTGCTGACACTGTCCTTCCTTCTGGAGGGTGGTTACTTTTGTTCCCCATGGTCCCTGTGTGTTGTAAAGTATCCACCGCTCCAAGCTAGCTCCCATGATGGACTACAATTGCAATACAATTAGTAAACTAAATGTGAGATTGTAGTCCATCATGGGAGCTAGCTTGGAGCTGTGTCTACTTTACAACACAGTCCATACTTTACAACACACAGGGACCATGGGGAACAAAAGTAGCCACTCTCCAGATGGAAGGACAGTGTCAGCACCACTTTTCAGAATCTACATTTGTGTTAATAGTTAGGGTACTTGAAAGCATTTTAGGGATTTAACTCCTAAGTTAATTGTCACTTTAGAACACAGTATAGTACATCTCTTCTTATCAAGAACAACACTAACAACATGGCTGTTGTGAGCCCAGTCTTTTATAGTGAAGGGGTTAGGTTAATTGTTCTTTCAGATTATTGGCTTTTGTGACCCAGCAGACCAGGAGCAAATGCTATACAGTGCATTGTGTATTGTTCTTTATTTCAGGTGGTGAACTTGCCAAAGGTTGGCCAAAAATGATTTAGTTTTACAAGGAGGAAAATGAAGCATATGTGGTGGAATCCTTGCACTGCCCATCTTTTTTGTGGCTGTTTCTGTCCCATAGTAGAGATTTGCCATTATAATCTATCCCTGTGATACCCTGTTGGAAGGCAAGAGGAAATCTCTCCAATGGGACACTTATTAAACCTATGATTACAGGGGGCTCATGCCCATTCATGGAGCAAGGTGTTTTTTGTGATGAGGATTTGAAAGGCATAAAAAGAGAAATAAACAGACACAACATTTACAGTATGCCACATCAGTGAGATGCTTGTACTGTATTTCTGTGCACTTAGGTTTATTTATTTATGAATTATGCTTCTCAGCGCCATTTAGTGGCAGTAATGCCCTGCAAACAGCATCTGCCCAATTACACGCCGGGCAAATAATGTATAAATCATCACCATGGTATCTGTAAAACCAGCTATGTTGCTTCAAAAATTATATATGAGAGGTATGTAGGTGGGAGGTCATTTAAAAATATCCCCTTGCCCTCAAGTGCATGCTGTCTGGCCATTTAATTACAATGGGCAGATGGCAAGCAGTAAATGAAGAATTTGTGGTTCAAACTGATGCATCATAAGTGGGCTTAGGAGCAGTGTTGTCTCACATGGTAAATGAGGAGGAACACCCTGTAGCCTTCCTTAGCAGAAAGATGACCCCTGGGGAATTTAAACATGCTGATGTGGACAGAGAGAGTGTATGTCATCAAGTGAGCTCTGGAGAGCCTAAAATTTTTTAGGGCACCAGTTAAGGCTCATTATAGACTATTCACCTTTCAAGTGGATTGCCCACATTAAAGAAAGAAAGAGTCATCCAGTGGTTCCTGGCATTACTGAACTTCAATTTCGTAGTGGAACATAGGCCAGGAAGTCAGCAGGGTAGGGCTGATGCTCTGTCCAGGGTTCACAGCCTGTTTGTCTAAAGTGCTAAAATGCAGGCTTACCTGAGCAGTCTTCCAGCAACTTGCTTCTGAGATCGGGTCTGTCTGTCGGCGGCTGTCATCCCCTCACGCCTGCTTCTCCTCACTTCTTCCCTGTGTCGATCGTGGATGTGGGCGGTGCGCATGAAGCAGGGAGGAAGTGCAGCGTGTGGATGCGAGGGGGTCAAGGGGCCGTTCGCGGTGGCATCAGAGAGGCCCGGGGGGCAATTGCCACCCTGCCCCCCGGCCCAGTCTGCCCCTGGCTAAACCCCACAAGTTTTATAGAGAGGTGGCGGAGATGGCAATTGTATCATGGTGTCTGTAAACCGGTTATGTGGTCTGGAAAAGTGGGGAGGTATGTGTGGAAGGTATGTAGCTCCACAGCTGCTTAAATATTTGAGGTAAAGAGACCTAGGTATTTACCTTATTTTATTTTGAAAATGTGCACTGGGGCTGGTTTCACTGGAAAGAGATTTGGGTATGATAGATTCCCAGTCCTGTAGACCATTGTAGACCCACCAATACAGTCAGCTGGACCAAGTTGTGTTAGGAAGTGTGCTTGCGTGTCGCTTCAGAAAGCCATACTGAGCTGTAAAGCTTTAAGTGACTGCCATTGCTAAAGGAGGCTGTCACGGTGTGACTGAGACTCTCTATGGTGGGCTCTGCAGGGTCCCAGGTGGGCAGGGCTGGTCGACAGGGTCCCTTTCCCTGTACCTAATCCCAACTCTTCTTACCTGCTGCTGCTGGGGCCCGGCCTCCTCCACCCCCTCCCCTTTCACCTCAACCTCCCCTCCAGCCGCCTGTTACTATGGACGCAGCCGGGAGGGGAGGTGAGTCACCGGACCCGCCCCCTCACTGGGAAGCCCGTCGGCAGTGCGGGGCCCCGGTGTTCTAACACCGGGACCCTGCACTGCCCCATATTGCAGGACTGGACCCCACTGAGGCTGTGGGGGAGCCCAGGACAGGACCCTACTGGGCCCCCCCACAGCCTCAGGCCCCGGTGCGGTGGCACCGCCTGCACCAGCGGTAGTTCCGCCACTGGTGCTGTTGTTTCCAGAGAGAGGAAGTTTACCTGGAACAATGGACTTTGTTTAGTACCTGAGCTAAGCAAGTCTCAGATGATCAAAAACTTGTTTTGTGATTTATACATTACCTTGTGGCTGGATACATGAATGCTTTATGTTACTATATATATAGCCTGTACTTCTTTGAGAAAATACCACACAATGCATACATACATACATAAATATACTGTATATCCGCCTAGAGATGTTAAAGCCAGTGGTGTAACTACCGCCATAGCGACCCATGTGGTCACTATGGGGCCTGGGGCAGAGGAAGCCCGGTCAAGAAGCCAGGGCCTAGCAGCAGGAGGCCAGGGCCTGGCAGCAGCAGCAGCAGTGAAGAAGGAGGCCAGGGCCCAGCGACGGTGACATTGGAGGCCAGGGCCCGGTGGTGGTCGAGGAGGCCGAGGCCCCACAGCACCAGTCCGTGTGGTGGCAGAGGTGGAGAAGGCTGAGGAGGCTGGTCTGGGGCCTGGCAGCAGTGGTGGAGGAGTCAGCAGGAGCAGAGCTGAAGAGAAGGAGACCAGATGGCACAAGCACGGGAACGTGTTTTGGAGGTAGATTTTTTTTTTTTTTGGTGAGAGGCGGTTTGGGGTGCTCATACTAAATTTTGCTATGGGACCCTTTGATTTTTAGTTACAAATAAATGTACAATAGCTTAGCTGTATTCTCTCTTGGGCATTTTGTGTAACTGTATGATACTCTCTTTTGCAATAAACTGTAACTTATAATAATCAAATTCCTCAATTTAATATCTTTGTCCAAGCATTTTGTTTCTCCTGTGTTCTTTAACCACTTCAAGACCAGGTGTTTAGACCCCCTTCCTGGCCAGGCCATTTTTCAGTATTCAGCGCTGCGGTACTTTGACTGACGTTTATTCCGTCATGCAGCGCTGTACTGAAATGAATTTTATACCATTTTTTGGGGACAGATAGAGCTTTATTTCGGT
>NW_017306962.1:806393-809583 GCF_000935625.1 Nanorana parkeri
AGAGGCGGTTTGGGGTGCTCATACTAAATTTTGCTATGGGACCCTTTGATTTTTAGTTACAGCTAAATGTACAATAGCTTAGCTGTATTCTCTCTTGGGCATTTTGTGTAACTGTATGATACTCTCTTTTGCAATAAACTGTAACTTATAATAATCAAATTCCTCAATTTAATATCTTTGTCCAAGCATTTTGTTTCTCCTGTGTTCTTTAAAAAGAGGGTTTTTCACAAGCACAAAATAGTAATTGATCCCCTTCTTCACATTTTCACTAAACTGTTGAAGTACAATACAGGCTAATTTAAAGTAGAAATAGACAGGTGTGCTTTTGTGATGCTTAGCATTTTGGACAGATGAGCCTAGCTATTTACTCAACATGTCTGCGGATAACATTCTTTGTCACCAGCTCAGAATAGTCTTTGTTCAATTTTCTGCCAGCTCTCTCTAGCCTCCTTTACTGTGCAACAGACCATCATGAATATAGACTATTTTACTGCACACCGAGGTCAGGCTCTAAAGGTAAGTGATGATGCCACATACAACATTAGCGTGATTATTATTCATAGTCATACAATGGTGACAAGTGTGAAAATGAAGCATAGTCCAATAAAAGACCTTATTATCATACATTATAAACACTTGCTAATGTCTTTCTTTCAATTTCATAAAAAAGGGAGAATAGGCTATGTTAAAAATCTAGCAACGTGTCACAGAATTTTAATGAATAAAATTGGTGGATTTTATGTTACAAGTTTTAGTATCCTAATGTATACTATATCTAGATGTTGTTTTTATTGTGTTTCACAAATGCATTAGGAAAGAAAAGGTTGTTAACCTATGTGCCTGACCCCAAGGACCAATATGATATAGAAATTATTGGGAAGGTTGCAGAATTGGAATTCATTAATTAATTTAAGATGAATATGAAAATTTACAGTAACCAACTACAGGAGTTTATAAAATAATGCAGTAAAGTGCAATCATTTACAATAACTGATAGCAACCATTTGCCTTGTTTTCAATGTAGAACAGTAAGGGCCAGTTCACACCATTCATGTTTGATAACTTGTGTATTACCTTAAAGTAGTATTAAACTCTCAACCTTTTTTTCAATAATGAATCCAGAACAAAAAAATATAGATTGCCCAGCAAAGTATTTCATTAAACCTTAGCCCATGCACTTACAGTCATCCTGTTTACGAACAGTTCCGACTCTTTCATCTCAGCTTACCTGAACTTCCTAGCCAGTACAAGATCACAAGGAACAACACAGTCAGCAGGAGCCTTTCATCCACTAAGTTGGAGAAGGGAGGAGGAAGGAGTGGGGAACAGGGAGCAGGGTAGTGGCTTGTCCTGCTGTGCCTGTGTGTTTGTGGAGACACACTGGCCTTCTAGCACACACACGGGTGGCTCCATAGGACCCTGCAAGGGAAAGGAGTCATCCTAAAACAGGATATCAGACCCAGTGCTCAGGGGACCAGCTGATTCTACAGGAAGCTAAAACGTTTAAGCATCAAGGAAAGTAATCCATAGTAAGTCATTTATTCAGCTTTTGAAATATACAATTTTGACTTTAATATCACTTTAAATTACTGCAAAATATGTTATAACCATTGGTGCAATGTGGTGCCATTTATTCTGAATGGCACCCCAATGCACCTTCCCACCACCTTTTTGGGCTATTGTGGTGCATTAGGCAGCCTATTCAAATGTAAGAGCTGCCTTAAATGATATCTAACTCAAGAACAAACATTTTATATATTGCAGCTTACCAGTTTTTAGGTGTGGTGGTTAGGTTAGGTGCGCATTAGTTTTCTTTTTTCAGACTATTTTCAGAAAGTACAGAAAATATCTGTTGATCTTACCAAAATGCAGTGTCCTTGTTACTTCCTGTGAGCTGAACTGAAAACACAAAAATGTTACCCTCCTTCTGTAAACTACTAATTCCTCTACCCTGCTCATGTAATGGAGATAAGGAGACAAAGACAAGAAGTTCAGTCTGGGTGACCACCATGGCTCCCTCAGGAAGGGGGAGCGTAGCCATCCTAGGGCAGGAAATCACACAGGACAGGATTACCTGGTAAAAAGATAGGGGGAAAGCCTTTAAAAAATTAAACTAAGACTGCGTACATAGCTTTCCATTGGCTGGAACAAAAATGCGGAATGCCTAAATACACCTGAAAAAATGCTCATAAATGCTCAAATAAAAATGCTCCAAAATCACCAGTTAACGCTCTCGCTCAAGTGTGCTATTATTAAGGAAACACTACAATTGTTTTAAAGTCAGAAAATCTAGCACAATTATCTTAATCTTAGTTTGATGTGACAAAATGCAGTTGGTTTACTAAAGGCATATAGGCTTTGCAGGGGAATTTTGCCCCTTAGATTAGTGAATGAGGTGATGCAATACTGTCTTCCATCCTCCAATCATGAGATTGGATTGCATTTTTTTATTTTCCTTGCATGTATTCTTTGTATACTGAATGTATACCACATTTTCAAAGTTAAGGGAAAGTTCCCTTGGAAAATTAACAGACTATTTGTCTTTCGTAAATCAACCACAGTGAGTTAGATTCCAGAAAGTAGTCACATGCCCTTTCGAGTAGTTGCATCAGATAATAGTGACAGGGCAGCCTTCAGAAATTTTGGGGCGCCATACATGGCTTTAGGCCGGGGCCCCCCCCCCGCACCGCCGCCACGCTGTGCAAGTCACACTGTTATTATTACAGCTCTGACATATATATATATACCGCAATGCTGTACAGAGAACACTGAGCCAGTCACATCAGTCTCTGTGCAGAGGAGCTTACACTCTAATGTCCCCCCCACAGTCACACACTATTATTATACATGTATATAGCTCTGACATATAACGTGCGGGCGATCGTTTGCAGCCTAGTGGCGTGCTTACGGTGCCATTCACTTCAATGGCCCGCCAGGCCCCCTCCAGCCCGGCAAATAAGTGAGCCGGCCGCAATGCGGGCAGTGCGTTCTGGCCAGAATTGGAGCGGAACGCACTGCTTATGGTGTGAACTAACCCTTAGTGACGTGCTGGACTCTGGGGTTAGTGACCTGCTGGACTCTGGGCTTAGTTACCCGCTGGACACAGGGCTGAGTGACCCGCTGGACGCAGGGCTGAGTGACCCGCTGGACGCAGGGCTGAGTGACCCGCTGGACGCAGGGCTGAGTGACC
>NW_017306962.1:809906-833673 GCF_000935625.1 Nanorana parkeri
AATTTAGTGCACAGAATCAGAATATAATGGCTAATTTTTTGGTGCAATATAAAAGACGGGGCCACGCCAGGCAAATAGATACTAAACATGTCAAGCATCCATGAAACCGCCAAAAACTACAATAACCAAAATTTTCCATAAGCGACGCTTTAAATGCTTTTATGGCTCATCACATGGGGAAACTTAAAAAAAAAATGTTTGCATTTTTTTTTTTTATGTTACTTTAATTTTTACTTTTTTTTACACTCAGCTTTATTGCCATCACATAGCGGGCTAAAAAGCCCCTTATGTAATAGCACATATAATGTGACAGGTCCTCTTGATAGAGACATCAGGGGTTTTTCATACCCCTAATGTCACCTAGGGACCCCAAAGAAGCTGATGAAGCAGAGATCTGCTTCACCAGCTTCTTCTTTTGGCTCTAAGGGGTTGTCCACACCACTTGCAGTGCGTCCCAGCCCGATTCCAGCCGGAACGCACTGCATCACATTGCGGCCGGCTCAATTTTTGCCGGGTAGGAGGGGGAGTGGCGGGCCATTGTAGTGAATGGTGCCATAGCCACGTCCACCGACCACAATGCAATCGCCCACACGGGATCGCAGGGCACATTGTGCCTGCATCCCGATGCGGTCAAAATAGTGCTTGCAGCATTTTGACCGCACAACACCGGAACGCACTGCAGGCAGAATGTGCCCTGCGATCCTGTGCAGGCGATCAAATTGCGGCCGGAGGGCGTGGCTACGGCGCCATTCACTTCAATGGTCCGCCCCCTCTTGCCCAGCACAAAAGTGAGCCAGCTGCATTGTGATGCAGTGCGTTCCGGCCGGAACGCACTGTAAGTGGTCTGAACAGGCCCTAAGAGCCAGAGACTGTGTACAGTTACACCGGAAGTGATGTAATACACATCACTTCTGGGCCCTGTGATCGGAGGAGAGATCCACAGCTAGAAGCCACTGATCTCTCCTCCGATCTGTCAGGGGAGAACCTCCACGTGCTGCCTGGGCTCACACGAGGGACAGATGAGCCCAGGAAACTGACGGTGGCACCGGCGGCCGTGGAGGAGGGGGGCACAGCACCACACCGTACAAGTGATTCAGCGCCTGTACAGACGCCGGATCACTTGTATTTAAACAGCAACCGCCGGCTGTTTAACACGGTACAAGAGCATGGCTTCAGGAGCAGCCGTGTTGTTGGTATAACCACTTCCAGCGGATGACGCACAATTACGTGAACCCGCGGGAAGTGGTTAAAAAAAAACAAACAAAAAAACACGTGTAATGAAACACGCACATATCACACACACTCATTAAAAAATACACACATAGCTTCATAAAATTTTTTTTTATTGGTATAACCACTTCCAGCGGATGACGCACAATTACGTGAACCCGCGGGAAGTGGTTAAAAAAAAACAAACAAAAAAACACATGTGTAATGAAACACGCACATATCACACACACTCATTAAAAAATACACACATAGCTTCATAAAAAAAATTTAAAAAATCTCACACATTCATTAAAACACACACAATAAAAACACACACACACACACATTAACAATTAAACAATTAAAATAGTTTTTTTTTTAAACGGCCCCCTCTCCTGCTTACCTGTTTTGCAGGAAGGGGGGCAGCATCCCTGGGCTTCAGTGGAGAATCGGTGTGCTCTGCACTCTGGCTGATGCAGGCATACTAATCGATCCCTGCCTGTTAGCAGAGGCACCACGAGGGAGCGATCAGTATGATCTGCATCAGCAAGACATGCAGATCATGCTGATTCCCCACTTGACAACCAGGGAATGATTTTCATTCAATATATTGCCTGTTTAGCAATATATTAAATGATATGTGGGCGCTTGCCAGCTTTAAAGATGGCCGCCGCTACTCGCCCCTGTGTGTTGTAAAGTAAATACAGCTCCAAGCTCACTCCTGTGATATACTACAATCTCACGTTTAGATTACGAATTTGCATTGAGATTGTAGTCCGTCATGGGAGTGAGCTTGGATAAGAAAAGTGTCTCAGGGTTACAAGAATAGTGTCATTATTCAAATTAATGTACAAGGCCGCATAGCATTCAAACCTATAAAACTGGCACTGGCTTGAGAGACATCTGTGTCAAAAGTGTTGCATATGAGTCTGAGACAGATTTTATTTGGCTCCTCAGCTTCCTCTTCAAGGAATCCATCAGCTGAAGTATGTGTTGCATACTGTGATGGATATATATAATATGAACCTGCAACAGATAAAAAGTAATTGGTCCTACTTGTTGTCATATTTCTTATTACCGACCTGTCAGAGTTTATTTATTGAATGTGTCACAGGCACAGCACCAGAATGAAATATGGCGCAAATAAGATCTACTGGAATTTGGTGCAAGAGTTGGTAGAGGTCCGAAAAATGGTGCAGCTTGTTTTTGAAATTGGTGCAGACATTTCCTAGGCTGCATTAAAATTCAGAATTGTGGCACAAATGTGACTTTGAATTACCCTGAGTATGTGAAGTCAGGCAGTTGTCAGACTTTAAGTAATCACTAACCCCTGACTCAGATAACATCAAATTAAAAGTTAAAATAAATCTTCCCTAAGTAAGCTTGCATAATGATAGTTATTTAATACTTTTCAGATTTTGCAAAATCCCACATGAGACTGGTTCACTTTTCACCATTTAGACTGGAGTGAACTTTTCACTTTAAAAAACACTATATTGTATTCTTTGAGTAGCATTCTTCTAGAAGTAGGCTTTGTTTATTACAGGATCATCACCATGATTGCAGTATAGAGCTGCTGATTTACAGATACTGGCAAAGCTGAGGCCATTTTGTTCAGCATACAAATGGCTCATTTCAATAGCGGCCAGTAATCAGGCAATGGGTGTTTATATATTAAGTGCTTCACTTAGGAATGCCGAGTTCTTGTGTTGTTTGAAAGCATCTTTTCTTCCTTCCGATATTCTATTACTTGGCCATCATCGTGTGTACACTGGGAATTGCAGCACAGCTTATAATTGCAATCCCACCAATTGGATGAGTTATAAGTATAACAGATTTACATTATGAAATTCTTCTTACTTCCTTTCTGACCTTAAAACATTGCAAGGGTTAGATCATCATTAGAGAGAATAATGAAACAGGTCTGATCCTCACACACTCCACACTCTAATCAAGAAAAGTAATTATAGAAATGACTGTGGAAGCCATGGGTAATGTGCAACGTTAAAGTCACATTCCACCTGTACAGCATATATTTTCAGGTGCAGAACTAGAATAATGAGTCAAGAAGGCTCGTCGAGCAAGATTGCATTAACTCTTTTTATACCTGCAGCAAGATGGAGAAGGAATTAGTGTGATCTTTTTAGTCCCTGGTAAAAGCTGAAGAGTTTATTCCCCTAAATGCTTCTTAGAGCTCTAAGGGACTACAGTGGTAAAATCTCTCCCCCTGAGGTCCCAGATCAGGACACCTACCATAGAAAATATGTGAACAAATAAATCTGCGCTTCTGGAAAAATAAAATTTAGTAATAAGTTAAATTAATTAAATTAATAAAGTAAGAATAAATGTGAATAAATGTGAATAATTATACCCCAAGCTGCTCTGAAAAAGGTGGAACCTAGTATGATCAAAAGAAACAAAGCGCTAAAGGTAGCTGTATGAGCAAAAGAATATGCTATAATTGATTCTGGCGAGGTCAGTATGGAAGCTAATATATAAGTATAAAACAGGACTAGCTTCATAAACAAGTATAGATAAAACCAGTCTAACCAAAATACAAAAATCAATTAGAACCACTAAAATTCATTCCAATGCAATAAATAAACGAACAACGAAACAACGAAACGAACGATGCTCGGTGCAGCGAGCATCATTCGGCTGAGAGCAGCAGCGGCAGAAGCATCAGCGAGCGGAGCGGACCCCGCGGAAGGAGCAGCCCGAGCCCGAGCTTATATTTTTATTCCAAAAAAACCGGACTCCTCATCTGGGAGATATAGCCAAACGGCTTAGAGGAGAAAATCAACTGCTTCAGCTGCTGAGACCCGCGGGGAATACGTCTGTGCTAAAACCTAATCCCGGCACCACTCACTAAAAGTTTTCTACCAACTTCACTCTGGTGAGTACCCACCCGAGAGGGACAGTCCGGAACAATCCGAAGCACATTGCTGTTTTTGCACATTTGTACATTTGCACACGGAACTTACCGTTCACCTGTTACCCGAGAGGGACAGTTTGGATTAATCTCAAGTACACTGCTATTTTTGCACATTTTTATTTGCACATGGAAACCACCTTTCACTTGGATTTTTTAAGCATTGGACACTGATTTTGACGTTTTAAACATTGTTCGTTTATTTATTGCATTGGAATGAATTTTAGTGGTTCTAATTGATTTTTGTATTTTGGTTAGACTGGTTTTATCTATACTTGTTTATGAAGCTAGTCCTGTTTTATACTTATATATTAGCTTCCATACTGACCTCGCCAGAATCAATTATAGCATATTCTTTTGCTCATACAGCTACCTTTAGCGCTTTGTTTCTTTTGATCATACCATAGAAAATAACAGGGGATCCCACTGTCAGTGCTGGAATTTGAACTTACCACATACTGTATACTGGGCAATGCAACAAGAAGAGAGGGAAAATATCAGGAAGAGTGAGAACTCATCCTAGATGAGAACCATCTTGGAAAGATCCTGAGAGAACCTAACAGACCCCACCAAATGCTGTAACATTAACTTGGGGTGGGTTTACCCTTATTAGTTTCAACCAAAATATAGCAACAGATATGTATTTTAGGTTACAAAAGTTATTTTTTCAACTTTAAAAGCAAACATCTTCCTGAAAACTTGTCTCTTCAGGTTACCTTATCCCACTTCAGCCTAACAACTGACCTTTTTCTCCCTAAACAACTCATAGCTACACAGCTACCACCTTTTGTATCACTTGCCCCTCATTTTTAGATTGTAAGCTCTCATGAGCAGGGTCCTTCTCTAACCATCCTGTCTTGAATTGTATTATAATTGTATGGTTTACCTTTATATTGTAAAAGTTCTGCACAAACTCTTGGTGCTATATATATCCTGTATACAGACACTCCTCACCTAAAAGAGAACTATGGCCCAGCCATTTTTGCCATAGTTCTATTTAGAGTCACCTCCTGTGACCCAAAAGTCAGCACTGGAGGATCGGAGAGGGGAAGGGGAAATCCCTGTGGGGAGTGGGGAGTGGTGACTGACAGTCACTGCTCTCTGCAGGGAGATGATCGGGAACTGAGCGTTCATCGGTATGTAATTTCTCAGTTCTCGATCAATAGAGCCGACGTGTGACAGCTTCAGTGTCACACGTCGGCTCTAAATATGGGGATCAGTGTGTTTCACTCTACCCATAATTCTCCTTGAATTACCCAGTTCTGTTCCTATGACTAGGATTGTTAAGCGAATTGGTAGCTAAGCGTGGAATAGATGAAATCACCTCTAATACAGAAGATATGACTTAGGTTTGCATACTTTAAACACTAATGTACAGTACAGCGGTGAATACAGACCAACTGACCGACTGTGGGAAGAAGACTGAGACTGAGAAGGGTGATGCAAGATGATATTGATCCAGGTTCTCATACAGTGTACAATACTGGCTGGTCAGAGAGCTGATTGTAAGTCTGAGCAGTCATTAAACAGGTAGGTCATTAGAGGGGAGTAGCTCTAATTTACTAATAATAATAATAATCTTTGCAAGGATTTCATGTATAGACTTCAAACAACTCTGCTATGCGTAATTAGCTATAATCCTTTCATATGTTAATCATAAAAAAGTAATTCTTTATGTAGGTAACAAAGTTTGAAATGTGTGTGAAAATGGGAGGACTTGTACTCAGGTTGTAAGTGTAAGGAGGGTTGACTCTTATAATGTAATGCTTTAGACTGAAATCAAACTTGTGGGGTGAAACATATTTTACCACACACAGTTCCAACACTATTATGTATATGTGTATTTAAGTGCACTGAAATTCATCAGTACACATATACAGCATACCACAATGCACCTGCATTATAGAGCAGTACAACCTCCAGATGTGAATGCTCTGTGCACATGGTGTGCTACCATGAAAAAAAGAAAGTTGCGGATGTATTTTTACCTGCATTACTGCGTTAAGACTCTTTTATGAATGAATAGGCTGTGCTGGAAAGGAAACAATTACTAAGTGGAAACAATTTGACTGGGCCCTAAAAGTTAACAAAAAAACTTTTAAACACATAAAGATAGAGTATATATATATACATACACACATACACGGGGTCAGTGATTCCTTTCAGTCTTGTTTAACAAACAATACACACAAAAGGTTCAATGTGTTTGTTATTTTTTTGATTAAGGATGAATGTCTGAATTTTGTTAAAAAATAATAATTTGTGTGGTGTCTGGAATGATGCAATATGACAATAATCTTAAGCACTGAGCAAATTAACAGAGTGATTAAATTGGCAGAGTAAGGGACTATTCACACTAGACACATCTGGGCAGCCTTGTGATGTGATTGAAAGCAGGTCAGTCAAGTGAGAAAGCCTAAAAATACCAGCAAACTAAAACAGTATAATAGGTGGGACAGTCTGTAGACATACCTACTAACTACTGTGCAGGTCTGAACTGGATCTACAGATAGAGTTTGGTTCAGGTTATTGCTAGTATAACCACTTAGTAAATATATAGGCTAACTTAATTTCATCAAAGACCGTTCACCCTGTGAAATTGCATGTACATTTATTCTGTGTGTATGGAAGCAAAAACAAATGTTATTGGCATATTTGTTTTCTAGATCAAATGTAAAATCAGGTAAATACCACATTATGGCCACTAGATGGGGCTGAGGAGCATAGAAAAGAAGGAGTTATGTCCTAAGCTAAGCTACAGCTATTAGTCATAATTTGGTATATACTAATTGCATGTGATCTGGAAAGAAAATATAATATTTATTTTTGCCTCCATTCACACAGAACAAATATACATGCAATTTTGCAGGTGGAATGGTTCTGCAAATTGGGCAGCACTCTGGTGTAGTGGGTAGCACTATTGCCTTGCAGCACTGGGAGTCCCTTGTTTTGAATGCCAGCCAGGCCACTATCTGCTTGTATAGGTTTCCTCTGGGTACTCTGGTTTTCTACCCACACTCCAAAGACATGGTTAATTGGCTCTTGTCTAAATTGGCCCTCGTATGTATGCATGTGAGATAGATAAGTTGGATTGTAAGCTCCTTGATGGCAGGGACTGATGTGAGTGTGCACTATGTAATGTGCTGTGTAAATTGTCAGTGCTACATAAATTCCCCATAGTGTGTTCTTGTTTTTTAATAAGACTGCCATTATGTATTATTATCATTTAAATAAAGATCTGATCACATATTAGAAGCCATTCTGCAAATATTCATTCTTGGGTTGTGTTTAAGGTAGTTAAGTTTATTTTATTATGAGATTTGTATTTTTCCGTTTTTGTGTGTATTTAAACATTCATTGTGTGCTGTCACTTTAGAGGCATTTATTTGCTTTTTTTGCCATTAGTTCTATTCCTTCTTTAAAAAAAACAAAAACAAAATTAGGTTATGAATGAATATTATATGGCACAATAACAGGTCCAAGATATTTGATATGAGCTTTTGTGACCATCAGAAGCCATTCAGGACCCATTGCACCCTTAAAAACAACCAAAAACAGTAATTATGCCTTTCCTGTTGATTGCAAGTTATTTTCTCAAAATGGTAAAATTTCTAAGATTTGCCAAAATGTCTGTGAAATTTATCTCTGAATTTCACTCATCCCAATTGACAACTATGTATTTTCACAGGAAGCTTAAGACTTATTCACTTGTTTAACACATTAATTAAGTGTATCTGTTTGTTTAGTTATTGAGTAAAAAGATGTGGCGACTCTTGCAAAGTCAGTACTGCATTATGGTATTCATGATTCAAACTCTCCATCTGTAATACAGCTGTAACTTTATTAAGGTTCCCAGTTTTACACAGCAAGAGCAAATTACTGAAAACATAATACATTTTTATGGTTATACCTAGGGTTTTACCCAGTGTATATATTGCAGAAGATACAATGTAATTGATACAAATGTGCAGTGTCTACAATTCTGATTACCATATTGCGTGTCTTATTTTATTCTGTCCATAAAATTGAATGTATGTGATAAGTAGTAACAGTGGATGTTAAGCATACTGATTATTAATATTTGTACCAGCAAGAACTTCAATAGAGAAATACACTGATTAATAGAACATGACTCCAAAATCATGACCAGACTTTAGATTCAACCCTGGAGAAATCTATTCCTTTTTACTTTGCATGGAGAACACTGCGTGTTTTACATGGCAAAACCTCGGATAAAACGTTAACTCAACTTCAGCACAACCTGTTTGATTATCTCAATCAATAAAAAATTACAGTCTTGTTATTATACTTACAGAATACATAAATAAACAGAACATGGAGAACATGGAACACCAAACTCATCTTTTTGAGCAAAATCATACTTGATAATAGAAGGAAAATGTGTGTTGCTTTCCCAAAGTAGATTCCAACTACACTTGTAAGAATGATAACTCAGTTTACCAATGAAGAGAATCTGTGACAACAAAATTTAAAAAACTATCATTAATGACGTGCTCAACTCCATTTAGGGCTCCCCCGAGCCATTCCCTCCAAGACTGGAAACACAAAACGCACAGCTCACACCTGTCATGCATCCTTGTAATCCACATTAGGTGCACGGATAACCCTCTGCTGGAGTGATTATCTCAAAAGAGCAGAACCAACACACAATGCTCTTCCAGAGAAAAATAAACTTGTATTCCACATGCATCTGTACAAAGAGTCATTCCCTCCAAGAACCTATCTTAGCAATACATTTTACATATTTCAAGAATACATTCAGTACCTAAATCAGAGGTCTCTTCTGGGCAGCCATGTAACAAGCAGGGTCCTCCCTCTTCTCATCCAGTGGAGGCAGTGGCTGGTTCTGAATGCTTCAGAGAATGGTGATTAAGCACCATTCTCTGCAGAATTCTCCTGTAACCCTGGTCTGTGTGATGAGATATCCCAGGGGCATGTCCATGTGACAGCTTGGACTCACAGAAAATGGGTTGGATGGCACTAGGCTTCATTCCACTTTTTTTTTGTTCAACACAAGTGGAGGAGGGAGATATATACAAAAAATAATTTGTGGAGTTAAAGCCCATATTGGATGGTTGTGCCACAGCCTCAAATGAATGACAATGGCTTGAACTTAATATGGTCCAGAAACAGGCAAAATAAAGGTCTGTAAAGCACCCGGGCCAGATGTGTTACACCCACATGTCCTTAAAGATTTGAGCTATGTTTAAAAGCCATTGTTTCTAATATTTAGAGACTTTTAAATTAGTTACCTGGTATCAATGAAGTGGTGCAAGTCCACCATGCCTATATTTGAAAAGGTATCCAGGTCTTCACTAATTAACTACAGACCTGTAAGCTTAATGTCTATATTCAGAAAGATACTTGACAGTTTGATAAAGGATCACATACATGAGTTTTTGATAGAAAACGTGATTTTTGATTGAAATAGTGATTGTCAGCATGGATTCACAAAAGACCAGGGAATATCTGATTGCCTTCGGGGATTAAGAAAAATAGTTTTCCCCTGTTGGAGGAAATTGGACCATGCTTTATAAGGGTTTATCTGCTTTCCACTGGATCATGTATGGGTAACGGTCATGTTACACATTCATTGTGATAGTCCTTTAACATTATTTGTTTAATCTGTCTCTGGTATTTTGTCTCCACCTCTCTCTATAGTTCAGTTTTCCCATGTGTAGGTAGCTCAGCCTTTATGTTCTAGTTAGCATCTCATCCACATGTCCTCTGCTAAGTGGATCACATTATGACTTTTTGACCTATCCAATGTTCCTTGTTGTAAAGATCTGCACAGTTTGGATTAAACATCTCAACGATCTTCAAGGTGTCATCTGGATTGAGTCACTGGCTGCCAACTATAAGTTACAGAGATCAGACTTTCAATGCTTAGACTGGGTAGAAAGAAATGTAACTGTGGGCATAGGGTATTGTTTGTGGGTGTCTTTTTTTTATTGGTTGAACCAAACTAACTATGTACCTATCAATGTCCAGTGAAAGGCTGGGGGCAGGTCCTGGGTAATATGGGATCTGGGAAAGTGGCCACAGGTCATTAGAAATCTCATGGCAGAAAAAAGTACTACAAAGAAATCTATGCATAGATGCTGAATATTGTAGCGAAAGAAGAGTGTTTGGGAAGGTGGGGTTTTTAAGGCACTCCAAATGATGATTCAAAAATGGTCTTTTTAAATAAAATGGTAAAAGTTTATTGGATGCATGATTAAAAGAAAAAAAGAGAAATGAAACAGGAGCAGTAATGAGCATAGATACTTCTAATATCCACCGCTATCCTAGGTATTAGTTGATTGACAAGTTAACATGATTAGTTTAAAAGGTAAATGCATGGATTCAGTTCAATCGTGGGTCTCAACTCCCACACTGTGGTTGACACACCTCAACTGGTGGGGCGACTGATGTAAAATAATGCGGTAGAGTTCCTAGATAATGTAAAATTGAGCAGGGTTCAGCTGGGTGAACTTATTAAGATATTTGTATACTAAAGATTCAGCATATCATCCGCTGCAACTATACGCGATATAGTATAACATAATTAATTAACCCTTGCCCTGATTATTAAATTGTCGCCCTATAATCAGTTGATATGTGTCGACCATTCACATCTTGTTTTATGCATTTATCAGGTGTGCATGTTTGAAGTACTAGTGTTCTTAATATAATTTCTTAGTTTAATTTCTTAATTTAAACCCAGGGAATTGTAGCTGGTGGAATATATGTGACAACACGCTTCGCGTATCATTACGCTTCTCCAGGTCTAGAAGTAATCTAAAGTGAAGGCATGGAAATATAAGATAGTTGTTTAAATTGTCCGATCAACATGGAATAAAAGATATATCACATAGTATATATATACGTCAGAAATATAAATGCACTCAATAGTCCAAAGTATACAATACGCCAGTAACTGTCATAAGCAGATAACCACCAACAATAAACAGAGACTAATAGACAAAAAAACAAAACCAAAAGAGGAGAAACAGTACATCAATGTGTGTATACAGATGCCAGTCTTACCGCTCCTCAGCGAGGGCACCCGACACTCCTAAGGGGCAATGTTCAGTAGTTCACAGAATTCAAAGGTTGGGAATTTTCCCAGATCGTGTAGTAGGATAAAAACAGCATCTAGTCATGAAAAAAGGGCCCATATCGTATCAAAAAACAGCAGGATCTCGATAGGGGAACCACAAAAGCCAGCCGAAACAAAAACGGAAGGAAGTGAGGGGTATACAATATTGTGTTTGGAGATACTCCCCTATCTCCTATGTGAGGCATGCATGTCGTACCGGACTATACCCAAAGATATTGTGCCGGAGAGGAAAGTTAGTCTCCAACGAGAGAGGGGTGAAAAAACAAGAGGACGGGAGGGGAGTAGTTCATTCATGTGATCGTACTCATGCCAGAAAAAGAAAGAGAGACATTATACACCGAAAAAGTTAGTTTTGGGTAGAGCCTCGCCTGTCGGCTTGGAGACGCTACACCTAATGCTCTTAGGATCCTAAACACCAGTGGAGTGAGTGGCCCGCTGTTTCAGTTCGAATGAGGTAACATACCTGTGTACTGGAGCCGTTCAGAACGAAAAAGTTATATAACGAGGCGCTTGACAGCAGCCTATCTAAGGAGTCTGCTGTATCCGTCTTGTTTTAATCCACGAATGGCCCTAGGTGAGTGTCCGGGCACACTGCTCCGGGCATCTGAATCACCTAGGGCCTACGTGGGCGTCTATATCAGCCTGTGACGTGGTGACATCATAGCCCATCATGTGACTCACAAGGGGTCACACCCCCCATGTGACGCGGACACTCGGCGCAAGGCGTTCTACACGCCAATGCGTCAATGGTGTCCGCTTGCTGTAGCGAAAGCTGGTTTTATTGTATAGTTTTATTGGGTTATTCATGTTTGTCTTATTTGTGGATGGAGTTCTGCTTTAAAAGTGGAGTTGGACTAATTATGACTGGCTGTACAGGGTGGAAAATGGATGTAAATCACAACACAGACTTTCAGATCTTTTGGCTGGTAAAACAGTAACCTGAAACTAAAACTGAACTGTGTATTTAGCTATTTTCCTGGAGTTGTGCTTTAATAAGAAGTCTACATATTGCTCCAAATAAAACAGATGGAAGCTTGCTCTAGAAATCATTCTCCAAATGGCATTGTATTGGTTGCTGGTAGTTAATGGCATTACAGATATTTTGCTAAATACAAACTCCAAATTGCAGCATAGAAGTCAGTGGCAGAAAACCCAAACAGACTAGCATTTTAAAGCTGAAGACCAAATAATCAGGGTCACAAAGGTATAATATAATTAGGTATGAGCTCAGGTTCGGACCGAACCTGAGCTCATCCAATCCCTGAAGGAAGCTGTCCATGCCAGCAAACCAGCTGTGGCAGGAGCATCCCCCATGACCATATTTGGTCAATTACATGTGGCATGTAGCATCCCATCCCACTGTTTATGTGAAGCATATGCCAGGCCGCTGCTCATTGGACTGGCACTGACAGCTTCCTTCTGTGTTTGGATGAGTTTGATTTCAGACCGGACTGGGTTCATTCCTAAATGTAATTACTGTCCCACACTTCCCATGACCTCATGTGTAGATCCCCACTCTGCTAACGTAATTTTTACAGTATTTTATGCACAAGTTTAAAAACTAGTCATAAAAAGTTTACTTCAAAAGGCTACTTAACAAAAAATTACCTTGTACCTTACAGCATAGCGTGAAGTGACTTTTTTTCATTTTTAGAATGAGACATTAGAACATTTCTGTTCATCTGCACAGACAAATTATTACAACCGCCTACAGCTTCAAACTATTTTTTTTTTCTAAAAAGGGCATTGACTGCTTATATTTATAAATTCTGTCCAAATGCTTTTGTGAAAGAATAATATACATAAGAAAGCTGCAAGAAAACAGGAAAACAGCTTTACAGCAAGCATCAGAGAAGATAAAATGAAGTTGTATCCTAGTATTTTAAAATAAACATACATAAAATAGATGCATGGACAAATGTATGATTGCTGTCTTCCACAAGAGCAATAGGCAACATTTATAAAGTATAGTCTTCTATTTGCACGACATATGGCAATAAAGTTGCTTGTCTGGTACACATTTTTACAGACGCAGAAATATCCACAGATTATTATTAATATTGCAAAGAGTGTGGTGAATGAATACATCCTGGCTTAGCTATCATCAAAATATACAATAAAAGTGAATAATATATATAAAAGGGCTGGTAAACCTATAATATATGTTTTTCTGTATAAAAGAGCTTCTAATAAAATTTACAGATGTATACATAAAAGCTACTAAATCTTTGAAAAGCTGGAAATATTTGACAATGCTTTTACACTGGTATTTGTGGAGCGAGCTGTCGCCAGCCTTGGGGCATTTATGTATTAAATGTCTGACTTTCTGTACTTCCCCTGTGTAGCCAATTAGTATATCCTTTTCCTACTGCTATAGAAGGTTAGACCGTGTAAAAAGCACATGGGTGGTTTGCTAGGAAAGAAACACAGACTGTTATATTTCATATAATAGGCAGTTAACTGTCTATTCAATAACTGAATATTGTTATCATCTTATAAAAAGGTATAATTAGCCATGTTTTATCACTAGCTCTATTTATTGGGCACATGTAGTGGCTCCTCAGTAGCGACTGACTCTTTATCATTTATCTCAGTATACAATTTCACTCAGCAGCAAGACAGGCAACCAATGCCAATGGCAACCAATGTCAAGATCAAACAAATATACATTGCCCAACAAAGCATTACTTTACATTTTTGCCCAAATAATCATGTTTCTGAATAGTTGCTTCCAAGTCTCTCAGCTCAGTTTCTCTGAACCTCATGTCCAGAACAAGATCACAAAGGACAGTGCATACTCCAGCAGCTGTTCATCTACTATCTTGGGGAAGGGAGGACACACAGCTCACTAGCACACACAAGAGTGACTGCATAGCAATCTGCTTGAGAAAGGAGTCCCTCTAATACAGGAAGTCAGCTCCTCCTACGCTGCAGCTCTGGACTGTCTCTCGGTGCCATCACATCCAATACACAGTGTATTGGATGTGATGACTCGAGGATCCTTACACTGTTGCAGCAGAAGGAAGTGAAGCCCGAAGAACCATTCTAAGAGCAAGCTGGCTCTGAGGTTTGGGTAAGTATAACCTTTTTATTTTAGTCCCTAGATGAAAACAAATTGTTTACCTTTGCAGTGCGGGGGTAGCCCCACTGCAAGGGCTACAACATTTTGTTCCTGGAGTTGCACTTTAAGTGTGCATGTGTTTTTTTTAAATCTGTCTCAGCTCAGCTCCATAACTGTCGCAGGGCCGGTGCTACCACTATGCAAACTAGGCAGCCGCCTAGGGCGCACTGCTGACTAGGGTGCAACCTAGACCACTAACCCCCCACCATGGCACCCCACCCTGTCTATTTCAAATTGCAAAAGCCAATAGCAGGCTGGCTATTGCACCCGCCCACTGAGCAGAGAACCGGAACTGAGAGACAACTTTATCTCTCAGGTCCGATCTTCTGCTCAGTGGGTGGGGTTTCAATAGCCAGTTTGCCATTGGCTATTTCAAATTAAAATAGCCAATAGCAAACACGGATGGGGGGGCGTGGCTTGGCAATGGCCGTGTGAGCTGTGCTTTCTTTCTGCTCCCGGCTCGACTTCCTGGAAAACGGAACATACAGCTGCCCATACCCTGAGGACGCGGCCGCGAGCCTTAGGACGCGGCCGCGATCCCTAGGCCGCGGTGACGTCATCGCACCCGAGGTGGCGGAGATTCGGGACCCAAATGAGAGCAGGACCACTACGACTGCACCCCGAGGTAAGGGGGTTAATGTGGCTCTCCCCCCCCCGACCCCACAAGGACCAGACACCCAAACTGCCCTGCACATACAGGGAGCCAGCAGACTGGTGCCTCCCCCCAGTCATGGACACTACTGAAGACTCCATGGGCTCATGGAGATCTGAACCCATATTGCACTCCCTCCAGGACTCTCCAGCAGGGGCCCTGGAGTTGTCTCCTTCTCCTGGGATACTGGATGCTGATCTTAGGCCCCTTATCAGTGCTCTTCCCACTAAAGAAGACCTGGCGTCCACCTTCCCTACTAAAGCTGACTTTGAATCTTTTGCTACCCGCATTGAAACTGCATACAAACAGGACCTGGCCGAAGTTAAACAGGAACTCTCCACCATTACCTCGCAGGTTGCCTCAGTGGAACAAACGCAATCTGACCTTCTCCGTAGGGTCGCTACCTTAGAGACCGCCCAATCCACTTCTCAACAACAACTGTCTGCCGCTGTCCTTCATCTAGATGACTTGGATAATCGGGGCAGACGGAATAATGTACACATTCGGGGACTCCCTGAATCTACTGGCCCCTCGGACCTCCGGACCACTGCCTGGGATATTTTCAACCTTTACTTGGATAACCCTCCTGATATGCCCATTGAGATTGACAGAGCATACAGGTCTCCAGGCCCCAGAACTCAGGACCCGAACAGGCCGAGAGATGTGATCTGCAGAATACATTTTTTTGCTGTTAAGGATGACATTATGCAATATGTGTGGCGTAAAGGCCCATTAGACTTTGATGGTGCGACTATCCAGATATATCCGAATCTTTCCAGACGCACCCTACTTATGAGGCGTTTACTTTGACCACTACTGGAGGCTATACGACACTCGGGTGCTACCTACAGATGGGGTTTCCCGTTCCATCTGGTGGTCCGGAAATCAGAAATGACCTTTGCATTGAAGACTCCTGCGGATCTACCTGCTTTATTCACCTTCCTGGAGATTGAATGTGTCGCAGTACCGGACTGGCTTTACCCCGCTCTGGAGTCGACTGGGGTGCACCCACGCAACTGAGATGCCCCCCCCCCCCCCCCCCCCGGAGCACCACTCCATACCGACCACGCTCCTCAGGCAGCATCTCCAACAGCCCTCGTAACACTGCTCGGAGGACTGGGCCCCGTACTGGACCCCCGAATGCCCGAGAGGCTTAATTCCCACTACCAATGTGCCCCTTCTGAACTGCGCCCCTCCTTGTACCAGTGCCCCTTTCATGGTTGACTCCCACTTGTTTCCTCCAGGTACTTTATTGTGCTCTGTTTTCTTCCGACAGAACTGGAGGTGGACACCTGGACCTTCGAGATGGACTATCCCGCCATGTTGCATCCTCCCGGAGGTGCTCCACAGGAGGGGTACCTAGTTCATCAGGTGGCGAGTTCCCCCCCTCCCCCCTAGTTTATGGGAGGTGGATTGGGAACGGGACCACCCTACATTTACTTCCTCGAATGTACATACTTCTGCTTACTGTCACTGGGTATCCACGGGATGGGCGGGTGCCCTTTCCCTTTTCAGATGTGTAGCAACATATATAGTTTGTATATCTAGGTCCAACCCACGTGTCCCCTCCTCTGTCATGTTTCCTATGCAGTTTCTATGTGTCGGCCCGGAGTCGAGGTACGGGGTCCAGGTTTCAGCGCTTAGACGCCCCGAGCGACGACGGCCCCCCGGATGTCCTGAGCCCTGGAGCCGGGACCCATGGGTACTCGTACGCATGGGTTAACAAGCCCCCTCCCTCTTCTGGCTTTATTACTGGTCTGCCGCAGACTGGGATCCTGGGATCTGGGGCCCAAGGGACCCCCCACGCACTCCCCCGTACCTATTCTTCTTAAGATCACGGAGCTACGATAGGGAAGGTGGGGAGCAGGGATAGCCGCGGGGAGGTAGATATAGAGTAAGCAGAGATTTGATGTTGTTGTTTAGGGTCATCTTCTGCTCTGCTACGATCCTCACTATATAACTATGCAATTCTCTATGTGTTGACTGAAGTGCCTTTATATGTTATCTCATGTTCTTGTTGTTGTTCCATAATGTATTATGCAAGTATACCGTAATTCGATGCCCGGAGCTCTCCCATGGCTCCGTGACCTTTGCCTTAAGCCTATTCCCCCATTTTGGCCCTGAACACACCGGAGGTTTCCCACCTGGTGTAGTTCATGTTGAGGATTTGTCCTCCCTTAGCTTCTTGTCTTTGTCTCCCATTCTTCTGCTCTTCCCCCCCTTCTTTTCTCTTCCCCTCCCATTCTTTTCCTTTTCTTCCCCTTCTCCCCCTCCTCTTTCTTCCCCCTTGCCCCCCGCTCTCCCACTCTCCTCTTCCCACCCTCCCCTCTCCTCTCCTTCCCCTCCCTGGGCCCTATGGCCTATGACTTCTCCCTCGTCTGAAAACGGCGTCCATAGGCTCTATCTCCCTCTCTGATTATGCGGAAATCTTACTAACTATAGACTTATCTCAGGCCCCACCCGCCCCCTGGACCTGGTGACTGAATGAATCACTCCTGCAAAATGACTCGATATGCCATTCAATACGTTCTGAACTACAATCCTATTTTTCCATCAACGCTACCCCAGACTGTGACCCCATGATCTTATGGGAAGCCCACAAAGCTTACATTAGGGGAGTTCTTATCGAACACGGTTCGCGCGTTAAACACGCTAGACTGGCGCAGATTACTAACCTGCATGCTAAGATCCATACCCTTGAGGCTCTTCATAAACGTACTCTAGCAGTTGGAGCTCTGGGAGAACTGACGTCCCTGAGGCTCCGTCTCCAATCCCTATACATGTTCAAAACTAAAAATGCGCTAACCAAATGTAGAAGCTTTTTCTACGAATTTGGTGATAAATGTGGGAAACTTCTTGCCCGAGCTCTGCGAGCCCAACGGGAAAGGTCCTTTATCCCGGAAATTATGACTCGCACCCATTCTAAAGTCTCCCAAACCAAGGACATTGCAGAGGCATTTAGACTATACTACACGTCCCTCTATAACCTTAAGGCCGATTCTGTAACCCAGGGGAACCGTCCTCTCCCGGAATTCATAAACGAGTACCTTGAGGACTCCGGAATGCCTCGACTCTCGAATACGGATATCTCGGCTCTTGATTCCCCCTTAACACCTGAGGAGCTAGCTTTGGTTATCTCACAGACTGCTAAAGGGAAAGCACCTGGCCCGACGGCTTCACCCTGGGCTACTATAAAACATACCAGGACCTCCTCTCCCACTATTTTCTTAAGGCGTTCAACGGGGTGGGATCTGGGGGTGCTTTCCCACTAGATACCCTTAGAGCCCATATTACAGTGATACCCAAGGAAGGTAAGGACCCCCTCGCTTGCGCTAGTTACAGACCCATCTCCCTCTTAAACGTAGACCTCAAGCTATTTACCAAAATTCTGGCGTCTGGCTCCTGATGCCTGCCGTAATACACCCTGACCAATCAGGCTTCGTGCCCACGAGGGAAGTTCGAGACAATACCACAAGAGTACTAGCCACTCTCCATGCTGCAAACTCCAGATCCATACCCCTCATGCTAGTGTCCACAGATGCCGAAAAGGCCTTCCACAGGGTGAATTGGCAGTATATGGACTCAGTCCTACAATATCTAGGCCTTAGTAATAGGATGTTGGCATGGATCAGGGGGATTTACTCTCATCCTACAGCACAGGTCAAAATTAACGGCTCCCTGTTCCAAACCCTGGAAATTGGTAATGGCACGAGGCAGGGATGCCCCCTGTCCCCTCTATTATTTATTTTAACCCTGGAACCCTTCCTTTGTAAAATTCGATCCCATACAGATATCATGGGCATTCCCACCGGACCATTGACCTCCTACAAAGTAGCAGCCTTTGCAGATGACCTACTATTCCTTCTATCTAACCCTGTCATCTCCCTACCCAATTTAGTAGAAGAATTTCGCCAGTTTGGAAAAATCTCCAATTTTTTTAATTAACTATTCCAAATCGGAGGCGCTCAATGTCACTATTCCCATGTCAGTGGCCCACGGGCTCCGCGCGTCTTTCGCCTTCAGATGGTCCACCTCGGCTATCACGTACCTGGGCACGAAAATACCCAGAAATCTCTCAGAGACATTTAGCCTCATCTTCCCCCCGCTTCTCCTTAAGATACGACAGGATTTACTCCACTGGACCACTGGCCGTTTCTCCTGGTTCGGTAGATGCAATGTTATTAAAATGAACATCATGCCCCGGATCCTTTATTTATTTCAAGTTTTACAGATCCGTATACCCCCCTGGTACTTAAAATCGCTCAACAGGGTGTTCTCGCAATTCCTTTGGGCCCACAAGCCTCCCAGGTTGAAGTTCGCCCTCCTACGCCTGTCAAAGGTGAACGGCGGTATTGGCCTGCCCGATGCTTCTCTCTACCACGCTGCTTGCCACCTAGCTAGAGTGGTGGACTGGTGCCACGGGGAAAACCCCAAACCCTTGATGCAAGGGGAGCAGGCAGACTCGGGTATCCCTTCACATTGCCTCCCCTGGTGTAGCTCGCTCATACCGGCGGAGATCAGTTCCCATCCGACGGTGGGGGCCACCTGGAAGGTTTGCAGGAAAGTTTTTGACACCCCTCATGTTTCACCACATCCCTCCCCCCTCTTCCCAATACTGGGTAACCCGTGTTTCACCCCAGACCTAGAGGACGTATCCTTTAAATCACTTAGACTATCGGGCTGTTTCAGGGCAAAGCACTTTATTCAACAAGACTCGTGGCCATCCAGAACTCTCCTATTGTCGGACTCTAAAACGGCCGCGCTTGGTTTCTGGAGGACTATACAGCTCTCCCACTTCCTCCACATGTTACCCCCTGCCGCCGACTTTTCTCACCCTCTCACGGCCTTTGAATCGGAATGTGATAAGCTGGACCACCTTCGATATGCGGTCTCATTCATGTATTCTTTATTGAATACTCCTACAGCAGATAGTGTCCCCGCCTACATCCGTAAATGGGAACGGGATCTTGGTGTTAGTTTTACTTCTACCCAAATAGGGAGACTTCAGTACTTCTCCCTCAAATCCTCCATTCATACGAGAGTCCAGGAATCCGGGTTTAAACTCCTCACTCGCTGGTACAGAACTCCTCAGCTCCTCCACTCAATGTACCCATCTGTGCCCAACTGTTGTTGGCGCTGTAATAAAGCCCCGGGTGACCTACTCCATATCTTCTGGTCCTGCCCGAGAGTGACTCCATTCTGGTCTTCCGTTAAGTCCTTACTAGGTAAATTCACTGACAGAGAAATCCCATGGGACCCAGCCTTTTTTCTCCTCCATCACAACTCTTTCCCCAGAAAACACTATAAAATGTCTGTCCTCCCACACCTCCTAAACGCAGCACGCTGTTGCATTCCAGCGTTGTGGAAATTGTCTCAGGCACCCACAGTGTCCATGTGGCTTCACAAAGTTGGAGAAGTGGAGAGAATGGAAGACCTGGTCTGGTCCGGAAGAGGCCAACATACTAGACACTGCAAGATGTGGTTCTATTGGACCGACATTACCCAGACGGCCAAATTTATCACCCTACTACAGAACTCCTCCTGAGGGGGTAGGCAGCAGCTACGCAGGCAGCGTAGGGTGCTCGGGGTCCAGAACACATCCCACTGTTGCTCATCCTCCCTTTCCCATCCTCCTTTCCCCGTCCTCCGCTCCCTCTTCCTCCCCTGCCCTGTCCCTCCTCCCCTCTTCCTTACTTTTAGTGGTACTTCCATGTGGTGTCGGCTTAACCGACAGTTTGCTGACGTGTGGCCGGTACCGACGTTTGGCCCCTCAGGTTTCCCCGGGGCCTGCGCCGATACACGACAATATGTCCATCTACTCAGGAGCACTTTCAATTATAAACTGTTTTATAAGCTTGTCTACATGCATGCACACGTCCATGGCTACTATGCTTGGAAATCGTCGGCCAGGTCTAAGATAGCCACATGACTGTTGGTTGCATTGTACGTCCTGACAATGAAGACGCTCTAGCCACATACCACGCTATTTTTGTGGATTGAGCACCTGATTATATTTGTGAGATAGGGACCTTAGGTTGAAAGCTCCTTGAGGGCAGGGACTGCTGTGAATGTACACTGAGTTTGGGAACTCAAGTAGTTAAACAGTATCATATGCGTCTCTCTAATGTAGAGCATTTAATTTAAACTTCCTTTCCTGACAATAGATCGCATTCTTGGAGTTTTAAATGTGGAAAATACAGATTATGACAAAACATAGGTGATCTCTGTCTGAGATATACTGTATATATATGGATTTGTGGTGGCAATTATCTGGTAATCCCATGTGTCTAGCCTTGCCAGTACCCCCCTGGGCGGAGTGTGACTCTGCCATATTGTGGGACAGCCAATGAAAGATACTGTAATGTATGTACAGTACAGCAGCCAATCACTGGGGTTCTCTCAGCCAGTGGTGCATGCTGGAATAGGGTACATATATTGGTGGGATCTGCCATGTGATGAGACTAGCCGGGACCAGCCATGGAATAGGGCTGGGTCCTGTTCAGCCTGCCCCACAGGCTAGGCCGAGGCCTGGAGGTGGGCATGGGCTGGTGTGAGGGAAAAGGTTTCCCTGAGGCCTCCAAGATGGAGGAGGCCTGTGAGACTGAAAGAGGAAGAGAACCGGGACCAGTGCAGGCTCTTGAAGTACCCTGGAACTAAGTGGACTTCAGGAGCATGGTCGGTGTCTTCCTGATTGAGCATCTGCATCCATCCTGTCTATCTGTTATATCAGTGGCTGTCTGCCGTCTCCCAGGTGGATCTACACTGATACATCTACTATGTCTGGTGAGTCTGGAGCTTCTGTTGGTTACCCCTTGACACCTAGAACCCCTATACCCTCTCTCCCCAGTGAAGATGTTCAATAAATCCTTTACTTAGCATTTTACTACTGGAGTGGAAATCAGTTTATGGGCACCAGAAGAAGGGCGGTTAGTGCTATTGGGTGGGCAGCTGAAGATCATTCCCTAGACAGACAAGAAATGAACCGGGCAACCAGCGGCTCCTACGGGGGTGAGCGCTACACATGCATGCTTAGTAAAAGATCAATCTTTTGGCAGTCAAACTGTACTTAGATGAATGAATTAAAGCATTGTAGAAGGCAGTGATATGCTCATAAAATGATATTAAAACTGTGTTAACTGGGTCTGAGTTTGAACTCAGTGATGACAGTGTGTATCCAACAACAGGTGGAGCGATTCAGGGCAGGGAGATGAAGTGTGAGGCTGACATTTCTCTCTGATCTATTTAGCAACATTTAGCAAACAGGATACTGTTTAAAGATAGACTTAAATGCTTTTAAAACTGTTTGATTAAGTTGTCTACTGTTAATGCTGGATTGGTGGATTAACTCTGATTAATAGGAATATATGCACATTTATTATTATTATCATAGAGGAGTTATATAGAGTCAACAGTTTGCGCATCCCTTTACAATATAAGGACATTACAGTTACAATACAAGTCAAGACAAGGTGGTAAGGAGGGCGACTGCCAGTGAGAGCTTACTCTTATATTTTGAATAGGAATCGCTGTACACCCTTATACGTGGTATGACCTGGCTGATTTTGCATTGGTGGATTAGCTCTGACTAATAGGGGTATTTGTGCATTTGACTACATCACAGATTTGTGAACTGTGAATAGGGAAAGGACGATATGTAACTTATCCTGCCCTTTACAAGTCAACATCTCTACATCCACCACATGGGACTATGAGTTGCTGACACCCTGGGTTCAGATAGAGTTGACCTGTATTTTTTTAGTTCAAGTGATTTTTAAAGCTGATACATGGGAGACCCCCTGATGAAGCCGGATGAAGCAGATTTTCTGTGAAATGCATTGTCATGTCCCCTTTAGGACTGGGATTTCTACTACTGTATATGCATGTGTATAGAAAATTTCAAGTGAAATAGTAAGAGCTACAGTGTTTGGACTTATTGACCCTGTCCCTGAAAGGGGAAAAACTCCCAGGAATACAAAAGGTGTCCGTGCCGATATTCACTTTCTATTACGAATGCGTTTTATTTGTGTTATATCATTTGAACTATGTAATAAAATAAAGGACATGAAAAAAAATATATACAGTATGTGTATGAGGGTACCTCTAAAATCCGATGATTTTCCAAACAATTTAATTTGTGAATTATGGATGTAGGTACCTGCCCACCTTGAGAATTATCCTTAACCACTTCAAGACCAGGTGTTTAGACCCCCTTCCTGGCCAGGCCATTTTTCAGAATTCAGCTCTGCAGTACTTTGACTGACGTTTATTCCGTCATGCAACGCTGTACTGAAATGAATTTTATACCATTTTTTCGGGACAGTTTGAGCTTTATTTTGGTGGTATTTAATCACCACTACGGGTTTTATTTTTTACTATAATTAGGAAAAATTACTGAAAATTACGGGCCGGCCGTTTTTTTACTACGGCCGGCCCGGAGGTGGTTAAAGGAGAACTATGGGATAAGTGTTTTTCCACAAAGGTCTCCTCAGGTCACGGGAGGACATAAACTAGTGTCCTCCCGTGACCCAAAGCTCAGTATACCGCGAGCTACAGGTATACTGAGGCCGCCGCAGCCTGTCGAGATCCACCCAGCTGCGTGATTGACAGCTGGTTCTGCCTATCTAGAGGTAGAGCCAGCTGTACCCGCCCCCTCCCACGTTCGTTCCTCCAGTCAGCCCTGGAGGATCGGGGAGGGGGGAATCCCGGGAGGGAGCCGTGAGTGACAGTCAC
>NW_017306962.1:834023-844585 GCF_000935625.1 Nanorana parkeri
TCCGCCGGCTCTACAGCCGGCGGATCGCTTGTATGTTAACAGGCACCGCTGTCTGTTTTTAAATTGCGGTCATTTCCCGCTCGCGTCTAAAGACGCCCGCTCAGATCTAGAGAGCTCCGGGCCGGCCGTTTTTTTACTACGGCCGGCCCGGAGGTGGTTAAAGGAGAACTATGGGATAAGTGTTTTTCCACAAAGGTCTCCTCAGGTCACGGGAGGACATAAACTAGTGTCCTCCCGTGACCCAAAGCTCAGTATACCGCGAGCTACAGGTATACTGAGGCCGCCGCAGCCTGTCGAGATCCACCCAGCTGCGTGATTGACAGCTGGTTCTGCCTATCTAGAGGTAGAGCCAGCTGTACCCGCCCCCTCCCCCGTTCGTTCCTCCAGTCAGCGCTGGAGGATCGGGGAGGGGGGAATCCCGGGAGGGAGCCGTGAGTGACAGTCACAGCTCTCTGCAGGGACAGGATCGAGAAGTGAGCGAGCAACTGTATGTGTTCGCTCACTTCCCGATCTATTGAGCCGACCTGTGACAGTTTCATTGTCACATGTCAGCTCGAACTATGAGGTTGAGTGAAAACCACTCACCTCATAGTTCTCCTTTGAATATTTTATTGCTGTAACTGGATCTGTGTATGAAACATTACTTTTTATATCCATCAACTATTTTTATATAGCATGAGTTCTAATAGGTCAAGTTACTTCCTATACTTCAGCAAACTTGGCCCAATTGTTTAGGTTCAGCTTTACAAACATTCTAACACATTTGCTTTTAGTTTTATCCATACAGGACCTATTCCGCATTTATTCTACACAGACAGGCTACAGTAAAATATGGCACTTCCCTCGGTATAAACTATTAACATCCTTAGTTTATTTGTTTATAATCCTTAGTTTAACATAATTGCACTATTAGACCTTGTTTTACCTATGGACCTTTTTCTGACCTTATTTGTTCAAGTCCTACTGCATATTTGTGTTTGTTCTAATACTTTCTTTGTGCACATGGCATCTCTTTGTCCTTTTAATCCTATTTTACTTTATTCATTCTCCCCTTTTATTATATACTCCAGTGCATTTTATTGTACCAGTTCTATTGGAATCTCAGGCTGCTTTGTTGTTTTGTTCGTCATAATACAAATCTCACTTTTGGAAATGCATTTTTTTTTAGAGTTTGGTCATGTTCATTTCTGTATTCTGAGTTCCTCAACAAAATGTAACAAACAACATTCCTTAATGAGATACAGGGAAATGCATGTCATCAACTAACTAAATCCTTCTTTTGTGCAATAAACAAGCAAATAGCAGCAACCCAATGAACAGGCATACAATGTCTGTACAATGTATGTAAAGTAAAAATACAACTTCCTTCATAGAAATCATCCATCCTTCATTTTTAAAGTATAACTCATTTTTGTACTTTTTTCATTCTTTTTTTTACTCTCCTGCAGTAAAAATTCCCCCAAAACATTGCAGTTCTGTCTCTAGCTTCCCCCTCCATTAAGCACCGCCAGTCCTCTTCGTGCATAACAACAGCCATGTAATTCTGCTTATTTCCTGTGAGCCCAGCCTGTTGTTCAGAGCTCACTCCAGTGCTTCAACACAGAGCAGGACTCGCACATGAATATTTTTACAGTAAGGGATCTATATTAATGAAACCTGATTATACTGATATATGGGAAGATGCCAGTTACTTTTCATTTTATATCACCTTCCATCTTCCAGTCAAACATGCCTACTACCCCTTTGACATTAGGGAAGTCTGATATGCCCCAGGAAAGGAGGGAATAGGTAAATCATACTAAACACAGTGCAACCCTCATTTTTCCAGAATTCACATGTCAATCGCAAAAACAGATTCATGTTCATGTCTCTGCTAGGCATTCATGGGAGGTAACACACTGGACAAAAGAAAATAGTCCAGCTCATGATTCAGTGACAAAAAGCAGATCGGTTAGGGAGGAAAGCAGCAGTGTCATAAACTTACATTAGCATACTCCTAATGCTAGTTGTAAATACCCTGTGATAAAACATTACATCTCAGGAACACACACCTGTCAGACGGGGGTAGTGAACAATACTGACACACAGATGAACTCAACTAAATTTAAGTTTCATACAATCTCCATAATTTTTACTATCAAGGAGTAAAAAGTGGTTACAATGATGTATGGGAAGATGCCAATCAGTTAGACTCGAGATGTCTGAGCCCTAGCAGCAAACGATGCTATGCATCAAAGATCACTTGCATCCTAGCAATGAGCGACACTAGGCAGCTTGAACTGCCAGCATTCTAGTCAAGAAGGATGATAGATGGCAGGAGCTGCCTACAGCTTAACAACGAAAGACGTTGGCAACTCATATAGAGTGCATTTGCACTATATGCTGTGCACATATAAATGCAATATTAAATGTTTACATGTGTACAATGTAAAATAAGGCCTAGTGACAGGATAGTGGATATAGCTTTTTTTTATTTTTTTCTTACAGATGCAGAGCAAGTTTGATAATTTTTACGAAGCTATGTACACCTGTGTTCTGATCCATTAAAATTAAATGCTCTACTGAGAAAAACATTTTTACAGCCTGAGCTGTCGGAGCTGAGCTGAGAGTCCTCAATGAGAACCAGAGACTCCAATAGATCAGATTGAAGTATTATGCAAGCAAATTGGATTATGCACAGAACCAGAAACCAGCCAAAGTACTTTTTCACTTTTAATTCCTTTTTATTTTACTATTGGTTATTGTCTATTTTGTAATACCTTTTCTGTAAATATTTTCTTGCATTGCTTTTCTTTTCATTAAAACAATATTTAAGAATCATTAAGCAGAATCTCTAAATGCTCTAATTAGAAATAAATGTATGATTTAAAAAAAAACTTATATATCGTAAACTCTGTCACATTTCTGTCTTAGTGTTGCAGCGAGTAATATACATTTTCAAAGCCCTCATTTACACGAGCCTCCTGTGTTTCTTTTATTTAAACACAGGTGGCAGCCACCATATTTGTAAACGGTTAAGTATACCATTAACCTGCCCCAGTAACAATCACTCTTAGTCTGCAGGCACTTAGATTGAACTTTTTTTAAATTTACAGTTTTCAGAGTTTATAAAAGAACCCCCGAACAATACATTTTCTGAAAGTTCAAAACCGATAGAATATGAAGATGATTCTACTAATTTTGTAGATCCTGTGACAGTTCCACAAATTTGTCAAAGCAATATATTAAATAATAATACACTAAAATTATTATTAGCACACACAAACACAACATAACTAAACAGAACCCTGATGTTTCCCCTTGAAAGAAAGGATTGAGAACACAATCACTTCTCTCCTGCTGCCTGGCATTTACTTTTAAACACTGAAATATTTAGTACCAAACAGTTCTCTGGTGTGCAATGTTTGCGCATGCTGCAACGCGTTTCTCAATACATAGCGGTGCTTGAGCAACGCGTTGTATGCAACTGTAACCATGCGCTATAGCGCACAATAAATCACATTGCTGTACAAAAATGCAGCATGATCTACCTTTTTCATGTATTTGTGTGAACTGAAACAATAGGACATAAAGCAAATTGCATTATCTATGCACTGAGACTGTGTTAGTCAATGCTAGCCAACGCAACCCAGAAGCACTAAAGTGAACTAAATGCGTGACATTACAAAAGAACTAATGCCAAAGGGTTTTTTTGCCTTTTACTCTCTTTTCACCAGAGATAGCTTGGATGCAGTTCCTAGTCCACAGAAAGGTGAAGGCTTTTAAAGAGATGTAATATTTATCTGCAGGGGTGGTGCAGGTAAGGGCAGGAAGCAAGATAAAGGATAATCAAACAAGCAGCTGACTGAGCAAGTCCTCTGCAACTAACTTCCTTGTGAGTTATAAAAAAGGTTAGTGAAGTATGACTTCTTCTGTCGGAGATGTGATTGCAGGTGTGTTGGCAGTGGGTCCCACTTTGAAAGAGGTCTGCAGGGGGATGCCAGGCATTTTTTTAAAATTCCCACTCATAATAATGCAAGGCATTTGTTGCCCAGAGGGGCATTATTTTACCACTGACTTCAATGTAAGGGGCATTATTTTACCACTGACACCAGTGGATGGGGCATTATTTTCCCACTGACAGCAATGTAAGGGATATTATTTTCACACTGACACCAATGTAGGAGCCATTACTGGGGGGTTGAAGGACTGTGGCAAATGTGTGCCTAGTATACAAAGAATAGGCTCTTGTTCAATTAACCATGCTTATTTAGACCACAACTGTTCAGTTTGATATAATCATGGACACCTTTCACAACACCATGTTATATGTACCAAAGCTTTTCTCTCTCTACTCTATTTTCTGACTATGCATTTCTCAATATGGTATGTCTGTTCAGTGGCGTAACCAGAGTTATGGGCGCCAGGGGCAGAACATTTTTTTTCGCCCCCCCCCCATATTATATAAACATCCACTAGAACTGTACCCCCCACCCCCACACAAGCCCCTTCTTTCCTGCCCCGCCACCCCCCACAACCACCGCTGACAATTGTCGCTCTGTTGATGAATAGTCTGCATTCAACACACTTCCAGGTCTGTCAAATGCCTGGTCTTTTAGTGATGAAGGGGATTGTGAAGCCACAGAGTGGGACCCAGCATCAGAAACACCCAATTGTACCTATTTCTATCTAAAGTCTTAAAAAGGCACCTTTAGAAATGTTTAGTAATGACAGTCTACAAACACATACTTCTAGAATATTGCCGGCTTTTTATTTTTTGCATACCTTATTTTTCTGTGCTGTATGCTGATGTGATTTTTAGTCAAAGGGGGTAAAGGTCCACTTTAAAGGGTCAATTCACCAAAAAAGGTAAGGCAATTTCCTTTTTCCATAATTCCTGACTGTTTATGTCCACCTTGGAGTTTTTGGTGTTTACACCAACTTTTACCTGTTCCAGCACCTCCTACTGCATTCTCCCTAGAATAAAATAAATATAACCTGGAGAATGGACCCCCACCATAATAATCATAGGCACAGAAACTGCAGATATTTCAACAACAGAGTCTCCAAGAGACATAAAAAAATGACATGCGGTTTCTCTCTGCTACGTCTACCAAAATATTTTTTTGTGGGAGAACTAGAAGACTGTAGAAGAACTAAAGTGGAGAATGCTACTTTTTAAAATAATTTAAAAGAGGGTTTTTTTTTTAAATCCTTATTTATTTTGTTGTTTTTTGCAGTGTTGATCTATCAATATAAACTGGGACAAAACCTGAAAGAAACTTCTGTAGACTTACTTAAAGGGGGAGAATCACAGCTGCTGTCCATCGTGCTCAAGTTTTGTGGTAACAATGCAGCATCCTTTCTGATTATTGTCCTAGTTTTTCAGGATGGCAATTTCAGTTAATAGAGCAATATAGCTGTCATGCGTATATATACAAAGAAAAGGGGACAAAGAAAGCCGATTAACAATTTGCAACAAGCAGTGTTCAACCAAAACATGTCACCATGGCGGCAACTAAATCCTTTACTAGTAGGTTTTTCATTATTTTCCTAATCATAAATGTAGTTTACATTCCCTGAGTTCTATGATCAGATGCCTATAATCACATAATTTGTCGGATCTTAAGTCTTATCTGTGAAAGGATAAGAAAGGGATATAGGGAAAAAAAAACATGAAAAAAGATCATAATTATATGTTTATGCCTTTCATTACAGAATGTTGTCAGGTGGCTATAAAAAAGTTTATTGTAGGATTCTTGGCGGTTCGCAAAGAACGAACCCTTCAGACTCTACATGGGTTAATAGACTACGGTACATTTATCCCAACCGCTTTGAACAATTGATTAAACAATTAAAAATGCACAGGATAAAAAGAAGTTAATATGTTCAAGGTTGTTAGAACAATACACAAGGAGTAGAACACCCGATTATCCCAATGGGGCAATAAAAAGGCTTTCTCCAGGTTTATTGTTCTCTGGTAGGAAGGTGTCTGCTCTTCAATTCTATTGTCTGCTGTGTATTATGGGTCCTTTCTGTCACACTAGGGGTTAAATATAGTTACCTTCCTCCTCTGACTCATTTCCTTGCTTCATTACCAGTTCCATTAATAACATAATAAAAATAATTGATTTTTATATAGCAGTAAGAAGGGATGTTGTGCTATAAAAAGCAAAGTAGCAAACATAATCAATGGTCATTCCGAAGAGCTAGCAATCAGATCTGCGGGAGGGATATAAGTGAATTGACCTGGGGAGGGGGGTCATAATTGTTTAAATTGAGAGACAGGATAGGTATTTCAACTCAAGATATTTATCCACGTTTCTGAAAGATCTGAATGATAAGAATTTGACTATACATGAGAATTAACTTGACGTATCAGATTGTTCTGGAATGCAGTCATTCAACAATGGGGAGGAATTAGAACATCTTTTAGATTTTATTGCTCTCTGTGTCCCGGCTAAGGAGATCTACCCTCACTTCCCATTCCAGTGTTAGGTTGTCACAGGAAGTGATGGGCTGTCCTTCTGATGGAACAAAAAGCAGAATTAGTGCTTAACATTGGAAGAGTACAAGGCTGGGGGGCTGTGAAGCTCCCCTCACAATACACCTTGTCCCCATGTTGATGCAGACAAGAGCCTCATCCCCACATCCTGTCTCTAAATGGGATTTGGGAGTCTGTGGAGGTAATTTATTGCAATCTGGAAACCTTATAGAATAAGGGGGCCCACAGATAGCTTGCCCTCTCCCCTGTGTAAATGAGTAAGCATGTGAAAAATGGATATATGCTGGTGATGACTAAATTAATCAGACAGTAGGTTGGGTTTCAGTTTAGTAACACTTTGGGCTTGGCATTGACATCCTGGAATTGCACAGAGAGAATGCCCTTAGTAAGACTTACTTTACCACAGAGTATGCTGAGCAGAGTGGTGCTGCAATATGCTTTATGTTGCAAAGCTTCTCCTTTTCTTTGTACAACTTTTCAGTTTGAAGGATATCACAGAACTGCTTGATCAGTTAACTAAGTGATGATAAGGGAAGTGTTTCTCTGTAATTGGGGTCACTCTGGACAATCTCTCTGTAGCTGGGGTCACCATAGGCAGTCCCTCTGTAACTGCTGGCACTGTCTGCAATCTTTTTCTGTAACTGGGCAGTCAAGACAGTGTCTTTCTTTAAGTGAGGACTGGGAGGGGGTGCTCTCAATTGATGGAATACTCTTTTAGGCTCTTGCTGTAACAGGGGCCAACTGGGCAGTCTCTCTAAGTTAACAGGGATATATCTGACCAGTCTCTTTTTGTAAACAGCGACAGTCTCTGTCTTTAAATTGGTAGTTCATTCAGTATTTCTCTGTCCATCAGCAGTCTGAGCAGTCACTCATTTTAACTCAACAGTCTAGGCAGGCTCTTCATATAACATGGCAGTTTTGGCAATCTCTTTAAAGCTCACCAGTCTCTAGTAATATTGAACAGTCCCTGTTTTATTACAGCTCCTTTTAGGTTAGTAAATGTGAGTTTGTGCCCTAATACGTCCCTGGACTGGAGAGATTGGATATAGCCAACTAAATTTTGGGGTTTAATAAGGAGTTGCGCTAATATTGCGCAACATAAAAATTTTCAACTACCACCATTTTATTCTATAGGGTCTTGGCATTCAGAAAATATATAATGTTGGGGGGTTTTACGTCATTTTCAGGCCTAACATGTGGAATATAACATGGGTGCAAAAATTGAAAAAAGGGCCTCAGTCATGAAGGGGTTAAATCGCATTTAAAAAGGTACAATTATCACATATTGCAAGAAAAGCACACACATATTGACATGCAGCTGTGAGTCTTGTCTTCGAATTCAGAAGCAGTGCTAATCTGGAAAGAATTACTATTCACAGTGTGAGACAAAAATTTACACAAACTCATGTGGCTTAATGAAATGTGTTACTGTACACGCTATATAGCTTTTCTTCTCTACTCAACAGATATCGGTTAAATTAAGCAGACTAATGGAATATGCTGTGTACATAGAGCACACAATTATTTATTGGATATGACAGAATACACGCACCTGTGAGTCTATTTTCTATGCACATCTGATTATACATGGTAAATATAAAAGGTAAACCTATCAGCCATGCTATATGACATACATGTTTGCACAGCATGAATGTCATTGTTATTATAAGTTTCATTTAACCTTTATTTGATAGTTTGGACTTATTCTATAATGTTGAAGACATTTCATAGTCTATCCAAGGCATTTCTTCAGTTCTGATACATGTCAGGAACATACTCTAGCATTTATACCCACACAAGTAGCACAGACACCTTAATTAAATGAGCATAGATAGGCCGATGTTGATTATCTTAGTACAAGTTGGGAAACATGAAAGTTGTTGAACCATCCTGTTTTAATTATGTAATATGTGTTGGTGGAAAAAGTGATCGGTGTAATATAAAGGGTTACACTGTTTGCGGAGGTTTTCATTTTTCCAGGTCATGGTATAACTAGTAGTGGTTTAGGCTGGTAGTAGTTGACAACTGTGATGTTGAAGACATTTCGTACCTTATCCAAGCCATTTTTAGCTGTGAAAGTTGTAGAACCACCCTCTTCAAGTTACATAATTACAGCCTTGGTGTCAGGAAGTCTGCATGTGGATTAAACCTTCCATTTACATGTTTAGATACATTGAGCAGCTCTACTCTCTTGTCTCCAACCCCGCTACTTAAACCTCGGTGCCTGGTAAAGCTTCACTGAGCAATAGGTAAAAACCGGCACTCGCAAGGGGATCCATCCATCCAGTACTTTATTTGTTAAAAGGCATAACAGCAGCAAACAAACAAATGCTTAAATGTTTTCAGCCCCCACGCTGGGCCTTAGTCTTAGGTTACGACTAAGGCCCAGTGTGGGGGCTGAAACATGTAAGCATTTGTTTGTTTGCTGCTGTTATGCCTTTTAACAAATAAAGTACTGGATGGACGGATCCCCTTGCGATTGCCGTTTTTTTACCTATTGTTTGATTTACATGACTGAAGGTGTAAATGGTTGTCAAAACCCTGGGGTAGAGATGTTAAAACAGCTTTATATGTGGAAGATGATGAAAGATAGTGTTGAAGGTCCTTACCTCCTCTACTCTGGCATTTGTGGACCATAAACCATGGTACTACTGCTACTGGGTAGTGTGCAAAGCCCCCCTGTGACTGCTACTGCTAACAACTGGTCTGTAAAATGAATGTTCAGCAGGAGCTTGGTCGAGTCATAGAATCCACCATTGCTTCTGCCTGTTTTGGATGCACTGCGGTGTAACACTGCTTGCCCAAACATGAACACTCTCCTATTATTGCTTCTGCTACTGTCTTCTCACTAAACTTGAGTCCTTTTACTCCCAGTCCTAAACTCCTACTTGCTGCCGAGGTTGTGGAGCACACGTGCCTCTGCCTGTTACTCCTGCCTGCTGCAAAACTGGAACCCTTTGTCCTGCCTCTAACTTTTGCGCTTCCTGAAATTTTTTTGTATTTGAGGGTGAGGACACCAGATTCTATACTGTATCCCATGCAGGGAAGGGAATCAGGATTGTATGATGAATATAATTTGTTTTTTTTGTATTGTATTATTACATACTGCATACATTACAATTTTTCCAGTACAGGGTCACTGCAGACTGCATGCAAAATATCCCAGCTTTTAAGACAAACACTATCTGCAGTGACAAACGAGCGATCCAATCCACACCTTTAGGCAAAAGCCCTGGCCTAGACGAATTCCCTCGCTTGTACTTCAAGTGTTTTCAGGCTCACTTAGCCCCCCATTTTTGTATTTATGTTAATTCCTTCGACGCCACCTCCCCACTCCGTGCGGAATCGTTACTTGCCCACATCACTATCCTTCCCAAGCCGGGTAAAGACCCAGTTTGCTGCTCTAGCTACCGCCCCATATCACTGATGAATGTGGACACTAAGTTGTACGCCAAGATCCTGGCTTCCCGACTCAGCCCACTTCTGCCCGAATGGATTCATCCGGATCAGGTGGGCTTTGTCCCGGGGAGGGAGGCCAGGGACAGCGCCCTTAAATCTGTGTCCCTTATTCACCTAGCTCATACACAGAATTCTCCAGTCCTACTCTTGGCTACAGATGCCGAAAAAGCATTTGACAGAGTGGACTGGGGATTCATGTTCTCCACGCTGACCTCCCTGGGCATTGGTCCCCGGATGTTGGCATGGATAACCGCACTGTACTCCTCTCCAACCACCAGAGTAAAAGTGAACGGCATGTGTCCCCCCCCCTTTTCGTTGCACAACGGCACACGCCAGGGCTGCCCTCTCTCGCCGCTGTTGTTTGTTCTCTCCCTTGAACCCTTTTTATCTACTATACGTAATAACCCTAACATTCATGGCATATCCTCTCCAACCATGGAGTACAAAATTGCAGCATATGCGGACGACATCCTTTTTTACGTTCATGACCCCTGTATCTCACTCCCGCATATACTGTCTGAATTGCGTACTTATGGGGAACTATCCAATTTCAAGATCAACATGGGCAAGTCGGAGATTTTGAACATAACGGTGAGGGGAGCAGACTGCCTTAGCATAC
>NW_017306962.1:845989-847801 GCF_000935625.1 Nanorana parkeri
AGAAATATCTCATAAAATTACTGCTGACAGCTCTACATATCAAACACTTACCCTCAAACGTGAACGACTTAGAGAGCTGCTGGAATCGGACACTAAACGTGCCTTTGAGGCGCGGAATAAGAAATTCTATGTTCAGGGTAATAAACCTGGTAGACTTTTAGCACACGCTCTGCGACCACATCACTTTGCCACTTATATCCCCAAAATCAAGACCACTATGGGCTCTATGGCCCACCTTACCACTGATATAGCCAAAGTTTTCCATGACTTTTATCAAGACTTGTACCAGGTCAACCCCCCATCACAGTCTCACCTACGTCCGGATCTTTCTGATAAAATCACTGCTTACTTACGAAAGGCGGGCTTACCTGCGTTGCCAACTGCTACCTTACTTGCCTTAGAATCCCCCATCACTACAGCTGAATTAGAACGAGCGATCCAATCCACGCCTTTAGGCAAAAGCCCTGGCCCAGACGGATTCCCTCTCTTGTACTTCAAGCGTTTTCAGGCTCACTTAGCCCCCCATTTTTGTAGTTATGTTAATTCCATCGACGCCACCTCCCCACTCCGTCCGGAATCGTTACTTGCCCACATCACTATCCTTCCCAAGCCGGGTAAAGACCCAGTTTGCTGCTCTAGCTACCGCCCCATATCACTGATGAATGTGGACACTAAGTTGTACGCCAAGATCCTGGCTTCCCGACTCAGCCCACTTCTGCCCGAATGGATTCATCCGGATCAGGTGGGCTTTGTCCCGGGGAGGGAGGCCAGGGACAGCGCCCTTAAATCTGTGTCCCTTATTCACCTAGCTCATACACAGAATTCTCCAGTCCTACTCTTGGCTACAGATGGCGAAAAAGCATTTGACAGAGTGGACTGGGGATTCATGTTCTCCACGCTGACCTCCCTGGGCATTGGTCCCCGGATGTTGGCATGGATAACCGCACTGTACTCCTCTCCAACCACCAGAGTAAAAGTGAACGGCATGTTGTCCCCCCCCCTTTTCGTTGCACAACGGCACACGCCAGGGTTGCCCTCTCTCGCGGCTGTTGTTTGTTCTCTCCCTTGAACCATTTTTATCTACTATACGTAATAACCCTAACATTCATGGCATATCCTCTCCAACCATGGAGTACAAAATTGCAGCATATGCGGACGACATCCTTTTTTACGTTCATGACCCCCGTATCTCACTCCCGCATATACTGTCTGAATTGCGTACTTATGGGGAACTATCCAATTTCAAGATCAACATGGGCAAGTCGGAGATTTTGAACATAACGGTGAGGGGAGCAGACTGCCTTAGCATACGTCCTCATTTTCCCTTTCTCTGGAGACATGACTGCATGCGCTCCCTCGGTATCTACCTTACTCCTAAGACGTCAAATCTCTACACTCACAACTATATCCCCTTACTTAATTCAGTAAAACTTGACCTCAATTCATACTCTACCCGAACCATGTCCTGGCTGGGTAGGATAAACACCCTCAAAATGATGATTCTCCCTAAGATCTTATTCTACTTCCAAATGCTACCTATCTCCCTCCCCACAACGTACTTCACCACATTACGATCCCTACTATCCAAATTTATTTGGCAACGCAGGAAACCTAGGATAGCCTATTCCATTCTCTCTAGACACAAACGGGCTGGGGGCTTCAAAGTAACTGACTTTAAACATTATCACAAAGCAGCTCAATTAGTTAGGCTCCTAGACTGGACGTTCAATGCCTCCCATAAAGGATGGGTGACATTAGAAGTAGACTTGAGTAATACCCACCTCTCAGAATGTATCTGGACTCCACCATATA
>NW_017306962.1:855067-876798 GCF_000935625.1 Nanorana parkeri
CCCCCCCCTTTTCGTTGCACAACGGCACACGCCAGGGCTGCCCTCTCTCGCCGCTGTTGTTTGTTCTCTCCCTTGAACCCTTTTTATCTACTATACGTAATAACCCTAACATTCATGGCATATCCTCTCCAACCATGGAGTACAAAATTGCAGCATATGCGGACGACATCCTTTTTTACGTTCATGACCCCTGTATCTCACTCCCGCATATACTGTCTGAATTGCATACTTATGGGGAACTATACAATTTCAAGATCAACATGGGCAAGTCGGAGATTTTGAACATAACGGTGAGGGGAGCAGACTGCCTTAGCATACATCCTCATTTTCCCTTTCTCTGGAGACATGACTGCATGCGCTCCCTCGGTATCTACCTTACTCCTAAGACGTTAAATCTCTACACTCACAACTATATCCCCTTACTTAATTCAGTAAAACTTGACCTCAATTCATACTCTACCCGAACCATGTCCTGGCTGGGTGGTATAAACACCCTCAAAACGATGATTCTCCCTAAGATCTTATTCTATTTCCAAATGCTACCTATCTCCCTCCCCACAACGTACTTCACCACATTACGATCCCTATTATCCAAATTCATTTGGCAACGCAGGAAACCTAGGATAGCCTATTCCATTCTCTCTAGACACAAACGGGCTGGGGGCCTCAACGTGCCTGACTTTAAACATTATCACAAAGCAGCTCAATTAGTTAGGCTCCTAGACTGGACGTTCAATGCCTCCCATAAAGGATGGGTGACATTAGAAGTAGACTTGAGTAATACCCACCTCTCAGAATGTATCTGGACTCCACCATATATGCGGACACTGTCCCCTCTGACTTCCCCCCTCACGCTCGCCACACTTACAACATGGGATCGCTTACATAAAGCTCATGACTGGCCATACAATTCAGTTTTATTACCACTAACGGGCACTGATTTCTTCCCTCCAGGAAATAATGACCCCCTCTTTTCGACATGGACGGACTCTGACTGCTTGCGCCTAGAACACGTCCTCCAAGGGACCTCACTCTGCCCTCTCCAGGCTCTGAGGGACAAGTGGGGCACCCATTCGATGGACTTCTGGAGATACAGACAACTACAACATTTTGTTATGTCTCTCCCGAAGCCACTACGAGTGAGAGGTAACTTCTTGCCCTTTGAATCATTATTGGGGTCACCGACTTCCACAAGCCATGGTCTCTCTGTCATATACAAGATTCTGTCGGGAATTACTGGTGACCAGCCCCCGCCATACCTTGGGAAATGGGAACAGGAATTCCGAACACCCTTATCCCCCTCTCAAAGGTCCAAGGTGCTCTATATGTGCTCCTCTGCCTCCCCGGATAGCTACATGATGCAAGTCAACTTCAAACTTCTCGGGAGGTGGTATCAGGTACCTACCATCACCCATGCCATCAACCGGGCAAACTCCCCGCTAAAAAAAAAATAATGTTTTAGCACAATAACACCATGACCATCTGAAAATGTGGCAGCTGGAAAGTGACAAGTAAATAGACTATAATAAAAAGCAAAAAAAGAAAAAAGGCAACAGTCCTGCTGCTTACTTTTGCACACTGCTGTAAATTGCAGATGCTCTAGATCAGTGGTGGCAAACCTTGGCACTCCGGCGGTGCCAAAACTATAAATCCTAACATGCATCTGCCTCTGGGAGTTATGGCTGTGGCTGTCAGAGCCTTGCAATGCCTCATGGGACTTGTACTTCCAAAACAGCTGGAGTGCCAAGGTTCGCCACCACTGCTCTAGCTCATTCTATTCCCATCACACTTCCCTACAAGCAACAACTACCTCTCCCTGCCTTCTCCCTCTCAACCTCAGGGAAGATTAAAAAGCATCGGGAGGAAACTGCCTTTTATACCAGAAGGGGTGCAGTAATTTACAGCATCTCTAATTGGTCCTGCGTAGGTCACATGGGAAACCAAACCAGCAAAAAAACACAGAAAATCAGATTTGGTCTTCCAAATTCATGAATTTAATTTAATCTAAGGCTGTCTAAATTTCAGGATGCTAATCCTTAGATAGCAATCCCAGATACAAGATGGCAGTCCTGGACAACATTAAAATTTATTTAATCCCAAGAACAAAAAATGCAATGTATGACAGCTTACCAGTCCTTAGATGTGGTGTCCACAATGGTTTGTATTTTTCAGGCTAAGAATATTTTAAGCAGATAGAGAAAATACCTGTTGATCTTGCCAGAAATGCAGCATAGCTTTCTGTGAGCTTAAAGGTCTAAAGACAACAGCATCACACTAGGTATTCAGAACAAACATTGTGAAATACTGTACATAACAAGGCTTTGTTATTCTGCTCCAAAACATTTTCATACTTTTAAAAACTGCATATCTCTGCCTCTTCTAAATAACAGCTTCTGTTGTTTTTTTGTTCTTCCAAATCGTCCATTTCTGGTCATCTCCCACCATAGTGCATACACCTATTGCATTATGGTGTGCACACAAAAGTACAAACACGCACACACACACATTATATATATATATGTATACACCTCTATTCAAGCTTATCTTCTCAATTTTACATAAATTGCTCCAATTATGCAAATGCAATCAACACTGTGACTAACAGATTATGTGGATTGGAGCAACATTCACCATATTTATTCAGAATTGAGAAAGCTGGTTGGATGACCAGTGAAACGTCTTCAAGAAAAACACAGCAAGTCCAGTTGCCTTGACTTATTTTTTACATATATACCATGACCTGGATAATTGAGAACCTTCACAGACTTCAGTTCTTTTTGTTTTGATTAAGTTATATTGTTCAAATGATTAACTTACATTCTTATGATAATTCAGAATAAATGTAATCATTCAGAATAAATAGCCAATATGTTACCTAAACTAAAGAAGAGATCATTTTTCTTCATCATTCACACATATCAAAACCCAAAAAACAAAAAATTTAATATACTGCAGTTTAGTAGCCCTTAAATGTGGTCTAAGAACATTATCAGCAAGTACAGAAAATACCTGTGGATCTTGCCACAAATACAGTTTTCTTGTTACTTCCTGTAAGCTGAACAGAAAGCACAAACATCCTTATCTTTCTTGTGTAAACTGCCAGTTCCATCATCCACTAGACATGTGTGCTGGCAAAATATTTGTTTAGTTTTGTTTCGTTTTTATTCAGATTTTTTTTTGTTTCGTTTTTTGGGATTCAGGTCCGAAATTCAATTTGTTTCAGGATTCGGAAAAATTTGTTAGCGGTAGTCTGGTCGAAATTCTGTTTGTGGGCGATATTTCAATGCAGCAAAATGACATTAGAAAAAAAAACAACATTTTAGCCTGCAGAAGAGGACTGAGGTTCCCCCCTCCCAATGCAGAGGGCACGTGGCCTGGTAAGGCGCAGGGAGGGGGGGGGGGCGCTCGATCGCCCCCCGCCTTTCCTGCCCTGCCGGGCCAGTGCTCGGATCAAGGATCTGGTAGGACTGTTAGGGGGGACCCCACGTTTTGTCCCCCATTTTTGGGGGCTGGGGTTCCCCCTTACAATTCCTAGCAGACCTAAAGGGTCTGGTATGGATTTTGGCGGTAACCCCACTCACTTTTTTTTTTAAAGTTTAACTTGGGGGGTCCCTCCTAACATTCCTACCAGACCTGAAGTATCTGCTATGAATTGGGGGGGAACCTCACGCTTATTTTTTCCCCCTTCTGCGGACTAAATTTTTTTTTTTTTAAATGTAATTTTGCTGCAATTAAATTTCGTCCAACAACGAAATTTCAATTTGGAAATTCGCATTCGTTTGAATTCTGTATATCTGTAATTTGAAATTCGAATACATCCGAATGTCCGAATTTACGAAAATTCGTCCAAATTTTGATTCGGAACGAAATGAATCGCACATGTCTATCATCCACAATGTAATGGAGATGAACAAAGTCAGAAAAAATTGATGTCCAACCTGTGTGACAATCATGGCTCTTTCCATAAATACCATGGAGAAGTGAGTGCAAACAAAAGGGGGCAGGAAGTTCACAGGATCAATAGGTGAAAATAAAAGGAAAGCAGAATGAGAAAAGAAAACGAATGCAGTAACCACATCTAAAGTCTGGTAAGATGCAATACACTACACTTTTTAGGTTTATATACACTTCGGGCTGTCAAACACACACATATTGTGAAAAATAGTAAAAACTCACAATCTGATTTATGCTTTAATGGAGAATTCTGTTCAGTATTAAAGGGTTATCTGATCACCTGAATTATGCTTACATTTAAAGCAGAACAAAATATATATATTTTTTTTACAATGGATCAGTGTTGTCAGGCTTAAACTACTACCAAGGTAGGTTTTTTGCTATCCCTGTGCTATCTTGGGTGGCTCCACTAGCCAGAACAGGAAGCGAGGGCACATCTCCCCAACAGGGACACATCAATAATAGCTTGCCACCTTTCCTAACTCTATTCAAAAATAGAGTTTTGAATTTTGAATAGAATTTCAAAGTTTTGGACTTGCGTTTTGAAAAGGAGAGGCAAAGTACAATCTGTTATGTAACACCACCACAAAGCAGAGCCTGCATATGCAATGAATTAATATGGCAGCCACATGTGTATATATCATTACAAACTATACCCTAAAGTGGACTTTTACACATCTCTTTAAAATGACAACAACACACCTTTGGAAATGTTTAGAATTAACAATCTACAAACAGATACTTATACATAATTGCAGGCTTTGTATTCTTTGCATACCTTTTTTTTTCTTTTCCTCCCCATTCTTCTCACAGTGGCTATTTTACTGAGGGCAGATTCATATACTGTATCTCCCTTTACTACCTGGAACTCTGGCACATCTGACTAGGACATGTGACCATGCACATTATCTGATGGCAGAAAAATGCCTTTTCCTGAGATCTGATGAGATTACAGAAGAGATTTCCCCGCAATGCTCTGCTGATGTAACCTTCCCAGAATGCTAGGCTTGAGCACAATTACATAATTTGTGCCAAAGTGGACCAGGAATGATGATGTTAATATGATGTTAAATCAGCATGCAGAGCCCAATACTGAACCCGGGTACATTCGGCTCATCACTAATCCTGCCATGAAGGTCTTAGTTCAGCAACTCCCCGTTACGGTTTGACAATACCTCATCCTGTCTCCCAGTTGTCCTCCTGCATTGTCACCCTCTCACACCAGCTTCAGTGAAGAATTTGAGTGTCAATTTTAATACGTATTGTGCAGGCACAGCCCACTCTTGTCTCCATCAGGAAACACATCAGAAAACCGGTCTAAACATAAAAAACAATGCATTTTAATGTGCATTGTTCAGACTATTGCAGGGACTGCACCGTACAAAACTGCGTGTCTCGCAAAATAGTCCAAGCACGATTTCAGGGGCGGATTCCGCATATTCGTGGCTATAGTAATAGCCGCAAACGAGCAGAATCCAAGAAGATGTAAAGCTTTTATAATGTTCGTGCCATGTGGTTTTCCGCACAAAAAACCGTGCAGGATACACAAACGTTATATGTGAATGGAGCCTAAAAAAGGTTTATGATACACAGTGCTTCAGAAAAAAATGTCATTCCGTTCAGGGTTCATATCCATTTAAAATGTTTTATCTGAGATTTTCATGAAGAATACAAAGGTTTGAAGAACCCCACTTTAGCAAACGTTTGTTACATCACAAGCCTAGGTGAAATTGGCACATTCAGCTGTAGTCTGTAAAACTCATATGCCATCTTTTACTAGGAGAAGACATTGGGCTTAGAGAAGATGTGTCAGCATCAGAAAGGATTTTTAGGTTTTGTCAGTCCTAGTCTTTTTTTCTTTTTAATTAAGTGAGGATTTATTTTTTTATTAAAATAATAAAATGTTACATTGTAACTCTGACCCGCTTGTATACAAGGTTTTGTTGTCCTGGAAACACAGTAAGTTGAAAGTCAACCAAAAGCGAAATATAAAGACATTTTAACAAACTTCTTACAGTATGTTTCTATTTCACCCACTTTCCATTTTGTTTCTCTCTGTACATGAAAATCTAATCTCTTAATAAGATGCTGCTGGGCCCCTTTTATACGTCCGCTCCAATCGGGTCGCCTACCAGTTTTTCACGCAGACCTGATCGGATGCCCAATGTAAGTCTATGGGCAGCCGTGGGTAAATGGACAGGTGTCCGTTTACACCCGGTTACCCCCGCCTCCAGCCAGGTCTTGAAAAGCAGACGGATCAGAGATCCGTTTCACCGGACCTGATTGTGCCGGATGGGGGTAATCTGATGTAAATGTCCATTTACATCCAATTCACCGTAGACATATATAGGGTCCGGTAATTGCATTTTTTTACTCCATTGTAAGATGAAGGAAAAAACAGTACGGACACGGATGTCACAGTGGTGACATCCACTCCATACTGCTGTGATCAGAAGAGGATCTGTGCATGGATCCTCCCCTGATCAGCCAATGAGAAAGTAGCCTTATTTATTAACTATCGCATTTAAAGTGAAAGTGAAGGCAAAAGAATATAGATAAAGTTCAGTAGAGACACCTCTGGTATATGCATTAAAAGATTCAGTGCAGTGTTTATTTAACTTAATGCAGGGCTGAACAAATCCCAGGAGCCAGGTAACCAATGCTCCTTAAAAATAACAGCTGGCACCCAACTTTTAGGGTTTTCACTAGTTGTTATCAATGGAGTTGGCTCCTAAAAAAAATCCTGCTGGCTCCTGGATTGGACAGACTGGCTATTGAATTCTATATTCATTTGTCCACCCCTGCCTTGATGCATTCTCTGCATAAAGGTAAAAAAACACCCAGTAGGTTTCCATGCCTTCCCTGTCCCCAGATACTTACCTATGGTCCCTTGTCACGGCTACTGGGTCCTGGGAAATCTGTGCCATTCCTTGAAAAAATTGGTGGGAGGAGAGTGGTGGCGGGACAAGGGGCATAGCTTGCCGGACGTTGTATGTGTCTATGGACCCACACAGCTAGGCTTGGTTCACACACGCTAGACTTGGAACACACATGGGTATCTCTGCTGGCTAAAGGAGACACCCACAAATGGAGCGAGCAGCAGTTTGAGGACCAGCTGGAGGAGAAATGAGACTACTTTCCAGAAGAAGAAAAATCAGATAATGTGAGACCTTCTCTTTTATATAAAAAAACAAAAAATATAAACAATAACAAAGGTTTAATATCCCTCTAACAACCCCCACCCTCAATCTGCACCCTACTTACTGAATTGCAGGGTGCTTTTCTATGCTGATATTTGCATTCACTGTGGCAGTGCTTAGCTGCACTGATTGCAATTGTAATACTCCATAAGCTTTTACGCAAATAGATATTTAAAAAAGCACAGTTTTTTTTTACTAATGTGGATGCATTTATTATTCTTTTGCAAAATGTGTTCCATGCCTTCATAAAGAATAAATTGTAAATAAAAATAAAGTACCCGCATTATCATCTTCTAAATCAGGTCACATGATCCTGCTGGTCAGTCTTCTGTATCAAACGTTGCAGACTAAGAGGAGGGGTCGTTGCAGAGGCTCCTAATGGTAACATGCTGATGAATTCAGCAACATTGCCAATAGTGTCACTACCCCAGAAACAGTTTAAGGGGCTTTGCCAAGGTACATTGTGCACTTGGCACCGAGTATAGTAAAATATGTAAGAGGGAATGAGATTATGGAGAGTATAGGTTAGGCATAAAAACAGATTCCTTTCATAGAGCTCAAGGGTAATACTATTGAGTTTAGTCATACTATTAATTTTCCACTTTATATGTCAATTGACTATTAAATTTATGATGTTATGTGTGTGTGTTGAAAAACATGATAAATTATGCTTTAATATGAAAAGGTACATCTTGTCCTGTAACAAATTGCAGTGACCTTCATTATTATAATGCAAAAGCAGTTTAAGGCACATTGATAGAAATTTTTTTATTTCGTTTTTACTTATGAAATGCTGAATAGTACACCAATATACATACACACAGCACATGTTTAGATTTGTAGTGTTATACAACTTGACATTAAAGTTATGTTTGTTTGTTGTGCATTGTAAGCCTTATACACATATCAGCCATTCCATCATGTTCACTGAGAGGTGAAGTGAATAACATTGTTTATCTCATTACAATGACACCTGGAAGTGGGTGGGATATATTAGGCAGCAAGTGAACATTTTGTCCCTGAAGTTGATGTGTTGGAAGCAGAAAAAATGGGCACATGTAAGGATTTGAGTGACTTTGACAAGGGACAAATTGTGATGGCTAGAAGAATGGGTCAGAGCAACTCAAAAACTGTAGCTGAGGGATGTTCCCAGTCTGCAGTTGCTAGGAGTTTGAGGTGTTGACTTGGCCTCCAAATTCTCCAGATCTCAATCCAATTGAGCATCTGTGAGATGTGATGGAACAAAAAGTCCAATCCATGGAGGCCCCACCTTGCAACTTACAGGACTTAAAGGATATGCAACTGACGGCTTGGTGCCAGACACCACAGCATACCTTCAGAGGTCTGGTGGAGTCCATGCTTTGATGGGTCAGGGCTCTTTTGGTGGCAAACGTGGGACCTGCTCAATATTAGGCGGGTGGTCATAATGTTATGGCTGATTGGTGTATGTGTATACAGTGCTTTGATCCATATAAGGATAACACTGAGTTCTTAATGTGTATTTGCTGGCTTACAGGGATGTTTAAAGTGTAGTTAAAGTAACTTAAAAAAATAAGGTCCAGTTTACACCTGTGCATCACGGGAATGCGTGACCCGTTAATCCCGTGTTCGGAGGGTTCATTCGCACATTTGTGTGCCGCGTTTGCTACGTTTCCCCATTAATTTCAATGGTTATCATGCATGACAAATACAGCAAAAAGGCTCATGTAGCATTTTGCGTGACTTGCATTTGGCGTTTTTTTCTTCCACGTTGTATGCGTTTTCACTGGCGACAAAACGGAGAAAAACGCATCTTGCTGGCCACGTTTGGGGTGCTATCAAGAATGAATGTCACTGCAAGCGCGTTGCATGTTTGTGCATGTTTCCACGAACACGTGCTGATCGCGCACGTAAACATGCGATTTGGAGCGCGTTCACAGATGTGAACAGGGCCTAAAAGAGGGAACTATTAACAGACATAAAGTGCCAGCACCTAGAGACCTGCAGCAACTCTCTTTGTTTCTGCTATTATCTAATGCTGGCTTCTCTGAGCAGTCAAGTCTCCAACACTTCAATGTAGTGATGGCCTGAGATGTGGCTGAAAAAGCATTTTAGAAGCTTCTGTAGGTATATACAGGCGCCTGCACATTATACCTGTTGCTAGCTTTTTTGTTTTATTATGTTAAGTGATAGCTTAACTTTAATTGGTAGCACAAGTGTTTTTATTAATAGAGTTTAAAATTACTTTACTTTAACCATCTTCAAAAAAGCAGTGCAAGCAGAAAGGGTAAAGTGCAACATAGCAACCAGTCAAAATATACTTTTTCTAAAGCCAGATCAGTACTTGACATATAGAGGTTGATTTACTTAAAGCAAATAGCCTTTACACTTTGCAAGGGCATTTGCACTTTGCAGGGAGGTTTCCCCTAGTTTAGTGAATAAAGTGAAACTCCACTGGCTTCCAAATTAAGTTTTACCGCATTCACTAAGCTAAGGAGAAATTCCCCTGTAGAGTTAAAATTCCCTTGCTAAGTGAACAGCCTATTTGCCTTTAGTAAATTAATCCTTTTCTTTGCTACGATTATTGCTTTGCCTCTTGCACTTGCTTATTACCTAATCCCAATTTGTAAATCCTAAAGTTTAAAATATATATATATATATATATATATATATATATACTGTATATACATATGAACTATTACCTAATAAATTGTTTTCTGCTTAGCGGGGTTGCTGCTGGACAGAAGCAAAGCACAAGGTTGTAACTATTTAATTTTCAACACTGAAGTTAATGCAATACAGTTTGGTCCAGACTGTGTTTGGATAGGGAAACAATGGATGAAGTCATCCCTGTTCTTTCTCCTTCTTTCAGGTAACACTATTTATTAAGATGTCTGCGTAGACAAGGTTTTGGCAAGTGTTGAGCTTTAAATCTAAGATAAGAAGATTTTAGAATCAGATTACAACATGTTGGCCATCTTCAAATTCCCAGCACTTTGCACTGCAGTAAAGCCTGACTGGCTTACAGTTCTACCCCTATGTCTACCACGGTGGATGCTAATGTACATAGAATTACAGGATTACTCAGAGCTGCTGCATACAGTGTACCAGCGTGCTCCTGAACGCTGAACGCTGCTGTCATCTGAGATTGTGCAAAGTAATGCAAGCAGCAAAAGGATATAGTGGTCATGTTTGGGAGCATGTCAGCACACAAGTAAACCAGTCTGCAGCAGAGAGCAAACTAGATAGACATTTCCTGACTGAATGAATGACATCAACTTTCAGGATTACTCACTGCTCCTTCATACAGTGTCTTGGGATGCTGTCATGCAAAAATGTGCAAAGCAACAGGGGACAATAGTCATGTCACAAAAGAGAGGAGCAGCAACTGTGGGATCATGGGCTTAAAGGGACTTTGACACACCCAGAGGTTGGAGATAGCTCTAAATAATGCTCTTTTTGTATATTTGTCACTGGCAGGACTATCAAGGTCACAGTGGTGGCATGTGTGACTGAGCCCTGGCGGTCTGCCACTTTGGGGGGCCCAGAAAGGAAGAAGGGGCCCAGCCCTGGTAAGTGCTGAGGAGCCAATAATCTCTGTAAAAACATTTTCGCTGCTACCGATGTATGTCATCAGCAGCAGGCCCCTTTAAAACAGACTTCCGGACGCTATAGCCTCTGTTTACATGTGTAAAGCCAACTGCCGGCTTTACACTGGAAGTGATTATGGCGGCTGAGCTGCTGCCAGATCGCTTCCAGGCCAGTGTGGTGTGCCCCCGCCCCTCCAGTCTGACTTCCCCACATTGCGGACATTCGATCTCCTCCCTGCTGAATAGGGCCAGAAACGATCACTTCCGGTCAGGGCCGGCCTTAGGGGTGTGCGAGCAGTGCGGCCTGCTGTCAGGATGGCGGAGCAGTGAGGGGGAGAGAAGCCGTGCCCGCAGCTGTCAGGATGGCCGAGCAGGTAGGAGATCGGAGCCGCTGTCATCCTGTCAGTTTCAGGATGACAGCGGCTCTGTGCGTGGCAGGCAGGGGGATCAGTAAATATCAATGATATTTACCCATCACTGAGGGGCGCTGTAAAGCTTTCTCGCACAGGGCGCCTAAAGGCCTAAGGCCGGCCCTGCTTCCGGTCCCTCAGCTGTCATCCCCCAGGTTCACAAGCTAGGGAAGAAGCTAATCTCCAATAGCTTGTTTGGAGTGGAAATGTGACACTAAGGGGGTGATTTACTAACCTAAACACACGCACGCACCAGGTGCGTGTGATTTTTACACAGCAAAACGTATTTATCAACCAAAAAGTCTCTAAAAGCATATTTCCACTAATGCCATATATGGAAACATCATGCACATGATGCATATATAATGCTGCTTCACAGTTTAGACAAAAATGGTTAGCTCATGCATTTACATTCCTGCATTCATCAACGCAAGCAGCACAACATAGAGCTAATTTACACAACATCACCTTGCAATTAATGCAAGGCTTTGCACAACACACCTGCTGGGTGTGTACACACTACAAAGGTGTTTAGATTCCACCCATAGATCATGCTGGGAGGGAACACACTACAGAGGTGTATACATGTTCGTGGTGTGTTTATAAGGTTAGTAAATCAACCCCTAAGGGTCTAATTGACCCATAATGTCACCTTAAAGAGTACCTGTCACCTCCAATGTGCTATCACATAGAGGGCTCGTCATTTTTATTATATGTAGGATTTCTAAATATGCACATGTGGCCGCTGTGACCTTTGTAGTTCCGCCAGTGATGGCAACATGCTTTAAGGTAATTTCAGGATACATGTTGGTAACAATAGGCTTAGTTACGCCAGCAACAGCAGCCCTGTATAACAATTATTTAGTGAAACATAAGTATCAGAATCATGCTTTTTTTTGATAGGGGGTCTCTTATGGTTTCTTGCACCGGGGCCCTGAGGTTTCTAGTTATGCCTCTGATATTTATTACTACTACTAATGTCCCTTCAGTGTTTAAGATGGTTGGAACATGGTTGATTTACTAAAGGCAAATAGGCTTTGCAAGGGAATTTGAACATTGCATAAGGAAGTTTCCCTTAGCTTTGTGAATGACGGTAAGCTCTGCTGACTTCCATCGTTCAATCAATCATGTACAAGCAAAAAATACTGTTTTTCTTTTTCCTTACATTTGATTGGGCCTCCTTTGCAGAGTGCATTTTCACTTCTTTCACTTTGGTAAAGTCCTCTGCAAAGTGCAAATTCCCTTGCAAATTGAGCAGTCTAAATCAATGATGAGTAAATCAACCCCAGTGTCTCAAACTGTTTTTAATAAATACACAACTAGTTTGAATAAGGATCTTTTATATCTCCCGAAATTAACACTAGTGGAATAAAATGACAGTGGGACCGTGGGCCCATAATCATGTAAGTATGCACTGCATACCTTCACATTAAACCAAACTTACCTTACAATTTGCCCTGCTTCAGTAATGACATCTCCGCATTTTGCCTTGTCACTTCACATCCACCATTACCATCTTCTTTGATGATTGTTCCGCTGCCATCCTCATATTTTTTTCAACCATGGGGTGACCAGTGATGACACAATTCCCACGCATGTGAGATGGATGTGTATTATACGTGTGCTAGGCTTCACTCTTCAGGCAAAAAAAGGAGGAAATAATTTTTTTGTTCTTCTACTTATTTTTTTAACTTCAGTTCTTGTTTACATTTTGATCGCCTCTAGAAATGTTTACCTACAGTATATTTTTGTCAATCATATTAACATCACTAAAATCTGTTTTTATTTAATTCATCCCTCATTGGGCATCATGCCAGGTTATATAAACAAAATCAATAACAAAAGACACAAATATAAATTACACTTCATGAAAATGCACACTAAAACTTGTTTAATGTTATCATTTTGGGGGGGGATTTACAGTAACAACAATACATAACAGAAAAAAATTGCAGCGATAAAGACTAAAGTTTAAAATAAAATATTGTCTGCCTTTAGAGCGTTTCTGTTACTTTTGTAATTCAATGGTGTTAGCTAAGCTCTGGAACCCTTTGTTTCAAGGTATTTGTCTGTATCCATGAGAACATATTTTGTCTGAAGTCTAATGGTCTTATCACTGCTATCAGACTGAAATATAATTGTAAAAAATTCCTTCAGCGAGCTCATCACTTTCCTCATTTAGCTTGTCAATATGTCCTGTACTTTCAGTGGCTGATACTTGAAGTTTCTTGTATGGTCCTAAAGTGGATTTGCATGTTAAACTAAGAATTGTTAACTTTTTAAAAGTGAACCTGTCAATTTCTAACTGATCCAAATAACGGACAAATTGGACAGCACACCTATTTTTATTGTCTTACTATCCCAAATGTTTTCTGGCATTTAAAGGGAGATTATAATGTATTTATATTAGGGGAATATTTTGAGTTAGTATTGTAGAATTCCAGGCAAATAGCTAAATACACAAATGAAATATATAGATCTGTTTTACTGGCATAAGATTTTTTTTTCTCTACATCCAGTCATGAGATTTACACAGCTCTCCTTTAGCAGAGTGTAGGTTTTTACACTGATCGAAAAACTCCTATCCAGATCCCAGAAGCTTTGGGACCTATGGGTGCAGACCATAGGAGTCCATCTTTGCAGTGTTAATACTCCAAAAGAACAACAAATGATCCATCTCCTGTTCAACACTCAGAATAAAACTATATTTGATCCATATGAATCCATATTAAAGTCCCCACCTAAGTACCATCCCTCTAAAGTGTCAAGGCTTAGTCATACAAACATAGCCTTGACAGGTGAAACTTGTTAGAGGGATGTGAGTGTTGAACACTGTGTTGAGATACAATTGTTTGTTGGTTTTTTTGGGGGGGAGTGTTTTTTTAAAGTATTTACACAGCTCTGCCACACAGCACAATTCTGTATGGCAGTGAGGGAGACCTTATCTTTTTCTCATGTAGATTTACATTTACTTACAGGTCCTTTCCCCAACCCCACCCTGTGAAAGAACAGTGAAAGGAAAAGAAGCACACTGATGAGTTCATTGCTTTGTCACACTGCTCTCTACTCTTTATCAGTTTGTTGCTTGTAGGCACCTGAGCACTTCAACACACATGATTGGCTTGTTGTGCTGCTTCTGCCTCTCTCAGTCCAAGCTCTGCTACACTGTGGACTGCTAAAGGGTAATACCTAGTCCAATTCAGGTACTTACACTGCTCGCATTTAAATAAAATACATGTAATAAATACAGAGCTGCATTCATTTGTGCCTTTTATATCTGCCGTGAGTTCAGCTCTAGAGCCATGTTTCATATGATTTCTACACTTTTACAAGCTTGCACTATATGTGTATTATGGTATTAAACATAAATGTTTGTATTTTAGACAGCTTAGAGAGATCTCAGTGTCTCTGAGCAATTAACATCTGTAGAGATATGGGGGTTGATTTACTAGGCAAATGGGCTGTTCACTTTGCAAGGAACTGTGCACTTTGCAGGGGAAGTTTCCCTTAGCTTGGTGAATTAGGTGAAATTTTACTTTGCAAAAAAAAAAACAATCAACGAAAATTTACCAAACACCCACATTGTGAGAAGGAGCAGTAAAGCCCATCCATTACATATCATTGCAAAGCAAAAACAAAGTATACAATCACAAACTATACATAGAAAGAAAAACTGATATATAATAATAATAATAATAATAATAATATATTGAAATTAAGTTTATAGCATTTAAAGGAGAACTATGTGGTGAGTGGTTTACACTCATCCTCATCGTTAGAGCCGACGTGTGACAATAAAAACTGATCGGGAAGTGAGCAGAAACATGCCGCCGATCGGCCCACTTCCTGATCATCTGACTGCAGAGTCCACTATATACTGAGCTTTGGGTCACGGGGGGAGGTTTGTATATGTCCTCCCGTGACCCTAAAGAGAACTATGCGGAAAAACAGTTACCTCATACTTCTATTTTAAATGCTTATCTAAAATTAATTGAAAACCATATATTTAGCTTATGCTCATGCAAGGCCTTTGCTGCCATGGGGCAGTGAGAACATCTGTCTTAGAGAGTGGTCACAGGTGTGACATCATATGAGGTTTTTCTCACCTCATTTCTTGGACACTCAGTTGTCATGGCATGTTGGACATGTTTTAGTGCTATATCAGGCAGCAAAACAGGCAGAATACATCCTAGATCTTAATGAACTGTTACCTTCTTGTGTGCAAGCTTCCATGACATGTTCCACAGTGACACCAGAGCTTGTCACCCCAACTTTAACGCTGCCATAACACAAGATGAATGTGAGTATAAGCAACCCAAGTTCATGCTTTTTCTTTCAAAATGTACAGTATTTATAGTTTCAACAGTTAAACACAGTGTTTACTTTCTGTTACAGATGTAAGTGGACCCTGATGAGTGACCAGCACCTTGAAGAATATTCTTTTGTTGAATCAAGAGGGCATATCATCAAGCTATTACTACTGTAAAGGGAAAGAATGTTGGTGGGAGGTTTAAAATCATAACTGTTTCCATAGAAGCTTATGAACTTAATGAGAACATTATGTTGAATATCCTGCTGTCTGACTGTATAATAGATTAGCAATAATGCATGTATACAAATACATTTATAAATAGCCTAGAACAAATCTGCAACATATCTAGTCTGGCATCTATAACATAAAATCATTATCCTATTATGTTGTTTGTTCCATTATTAAAGAAGAGAACATACATATATAGTAGCATTACCTTTAAAATAAAATTGCAAAGAATTGCACATTTGTGGGACATTTGTGTTTATATTTTTAAGTCTATATGTTTTTACATGTATGTATATATCCTTTTTTTATACAAATTATATAACTTATAGAAATATTATAGAAATATTTTAAAACAAACATTAACTGCAGAATGCACCAATGACACTGGATTCACAGAACACAAAAGAATCTGCACTCTTTCCGATCTTCTCTCTCTGTAACAAAACATCTTATTGCCATGAAAAGATGTATTACTATGATTAATTGACTTAAAGGGACTTTATCTACAGTGGCTGCAACCAAAAAGGCAAACAGAGGGCAAATGACTGGCCTGTGGTCTCCCTGCAGTTGATCTTTTCCCCATTACTGGTTTACTATGGGGTCTATTTACGAAGCAGCCGAAGGATCTAGCCGTAGCTTAGGCCGATCCTTCGGCTAGCTTCGGCCCCAGGACCCCATCGGTTCAGTAGAACCGAAGGTCTGCTGTACGGGCTATTCACTATAGTTCGTACAGCCAGGGCCGTCTTTAAGGCAGGGCAAAAGGGGCACTTGCCCGGGGCCCAATCTTGTTGTGGGGTCCTTCACCCAATAAACTAGAGCTGGTGAAAGTTTGAAACGTTTCTGAAGGTGTCATTATTATTATTGTTGCTATTCTATGCAGTGAAAGTGGTAGGTGGTGAATTATCCACATTTACCATGAAAGTAGAATTATGGGGAGAGTGAAATGCGCTCTTCCCCTAGTTACTGAAGCTGCCACAGGTTGGCTCTCTTGATCAAGAACTGAGCGATCACATACCGCTGATCACTCTGTTCCTGCACTCACTCTCTCTGCAGGGAGTGGTGACTGTCAGTCACGGCTCCTCGCCGGAATAGCCCCCTCCCCTCTCTGATCCTCCAATGCTGACTGGAGGGATGGATGGGGCGGACACAACCTCTAGAGAGGTAGAGTCAGCTGTCAATCAGGTGGTGGGGTGGATCTGGACAATATTTTTTGGATCCATCCCAGCTGCAGCGTGGCTCTGCTCTGTCAGCATACAGCGGGCAATATTGCAGGGGGGGGGGCGTGGTGGGGGGCCCAAGAAAATGTTTGCCCGGGGTCCAATCAATATTAAAGACGGCCCTGCGTACAGCTCCCGAACTTGGCCGAGCGGATCACTCGAGCCGCATATGCCTCGGCTCAGCTTAGCCACGCTGAAAGCCGAAGCTGGCCGAGCGGCCGGCCGACAGCCTGCTTCTGACAGCTGTGTCAATGTGTAGAGGTAGTCACCTTGGTGGAGGAGCAGGGCTCTGCGTCCTCATGTCAGAGCTGATACCCTGATGACTGCTGATGCTTTCAGCTCCCCCTAATGGCTCCCCTTATGACTGGTGCAGGAAATGAGGAGGAAGCACAGATCCACAGAATGAATGAAGCAAAAGCAGGGAGACCCTTGCACTATAGTTCCTCATGTACAGTTTCCATTCCAGCAAGAGAACAGTTGTGACATCACAAAATCTGAGATCTCATGACAATAGCAGATTGAGGCACAGTGCCTTGGATGAGCTCACACAACAGACAATTATTAGGCTATGGACCAAGAGTGTCTGGGCACAGTCACATGTCAGGCAATGTACTGTATTTTTCAGGATAAATTCTAGAGAAAAGTTAGATTTTTAAAGTACGTCTTAGGCACAATTAACATTTCTAAATGCTACCTATAGGACAGCAAATATCCACTTTTTGAGTTAAGATGAGGGTGAAGGGTCTGGCAGAAGCACTTTCTATAATATGAACATTATGGCAAATATTCCTCAGAGTTTGCTTGGCTTCAGCTATTACAGCTTGGCACCCGTTCTTACTTCTCCACAGCCACCAGGGCCATATTTGCTGAAGCTTCTTCCATCCTACCTCTTTGGTTCTAGGGCAACCAGTGATGATGCAATTCCTGTTCATGAAACATCTCAGCCCTCAGCTACATTCTTTGGCATCTTATATGCTAGGTGTGTACAGTGCACTGCACATGCACTGATGGCACCATGAGCAAAAAAGATGTTAGTGAAAAGTTTAGGAATTTTTGTTGGCAAAAGGGACATACTGGCATTTTTTTTACTTTGGTTCTACTAATTGTAAGTGGGAGCTTGAGTTATTGAGCTCAGTAAACAAGCTTTTTTCAGCAAAGCAGCTAAGACCAGCTCCACCCACTGCTGGAAAAGTTCATTTTAAATATTCATATGCATAATTTATTTTTTACCTAATTAAAAAATGTAAAACATTTTGTTGGCCTTGAACACGTTAAATAAAATAGAAATGAAAATATAAACAAATATACCATATGTTTCCTTTAAGATATAGATTCAAGGGTCATTGTGACCTGTAAGAATTATGTTTATATTTGGTTGATTGACTAAAACCTCTGTTTAGTAATGTTTCACATTCTGAATAGGCTTGCATCTGAGAAACACAAGTGCTACAGTTTATTTATGTATAATTTCTGACTCCAATAACCCACAAGTGTTTGTTTCTGAATTGCACTAGCAAGCTGCATATTGCCACAGATCCATTAACTCTACAGTCACCTCTACAGACTACTCTTGTCTTTTTCTTTCTCAACTAGCAAACAATTTCACAGTCAGACTTCATAGCAAATATATAATTACAGTAATTAAGATTATATTACTCAACCTGCCTGTGGTACACCACTTGGTATAGCTTAATATTGCTCTAAAGAAGTGTCATTGTCCGAGCGAGAGATGGTGAGCCCATGTTTGCAACCCACGTCTATTACTGTACAGCAGGGAATAGCTCCAAAGCACTGCGGCTAGACCTGACACCAGAATTAGGATAGAGGAAAGGCGGTACTTTTTGCAGGTGTATAAACAAATAATAAGATGCAGTTACACAACTCACTATAATTTATACAACGAGAGACAAAGGCAATGAAGCCATGGTGCATATACACACAAAGAACAAAGTGCATGCAGGAATAAAGCATAAAGATCATCAATAAAAATTGATTTCTGTCTCACTCTTTTTGACAAGTCACTTTATCTGCCCATGCCGTGGGTAGCAAAAAAAAGAAGAATAAATGATATTGATAAGTCCTGCAGGGTAGGAATTCTCTGTTTATCAGCGTATGAAGTTACATCAGTAGAAAAAAACTACACTTTTCTCTGTGGTTCAATATTCTATGAGGCTTATGATAGATTGGTTGTACAATATATAGAGAACATCCACATCTGAAAAACTCTTCAGCCTAATTACATGTGGAATATTGCTTTTGAATCAGAAGCTGTTGAAATTACTAAATATAACAAATGAACATGTTTACCTACTTGCCTTGTAATAAGAGAGCAAACATTGATGGTAGCAATCACCAGCAGGCCCATGGCCTAGTAATTCAAGAATTCCTGTGTCTTTGCCACCATTTAAAGCATCACCGTGATGTGTTTATTACCAGGAAGAGGCATTTATGTTCACAAATGTGTTATTTTGTGTGAAGCTTTTCCTTTATATAGGAGTGTAGCTATGCCTCAGCAACAAGCAGCTCTACTCACAAACATTGGGATCTATTTATGGCAGTCACCTCATATTCTTCATAGTTTTCTGCATGGCCATACCCATATTTTTCTAACATAATATGAAAATCACTCTAGTCTCTATTTTTCAATAAAAAGGGTTAGCTAGGTTACTATCAAAACCACCTTTGCACCACACTTACTATTCCCCTACATGTGCCATTAACTATCAACATACCTTCACCAGTCCTACTGCTTGAATACACAAAATATCCAACCTACATTTTGTCCCATAGAGTTTATTTTTTGCCTGTCAACACAATAATATCCTTAAAGAGTATCTTAATCTAAAGATAAAAGCTGTATATATTGCAGCTTACCAATCCTAAAATGTGGTGGCTGCATTGGTTTTCATGTGTTCATGCTTTCTCCCTTTAATTTCAACTGGTTATCCATCAGTGACACACTTACTGTCTTAAGGTGGCTCCACTCCATGGGGGAGCAATGGAGCCACCCTTGGACAGCAGCATTGTCAGCCTATGGAGAGGGTAGTGTTAGATGCACTCTAACAGCAGCAACTATTTTGTTCCTTCTAGGATAACAGTTTTTACATAAATTAGTAAAAGCTGACCATTGTAAGCACCCCTGTTTGTGTTCAATGGGTTTGTCCAACCCTCTTTCTGCCACTTTTGCTGGACAGCTTGGTCTGTTGAAGGAAGTTGAAAAATAACACACTTACTGGCCAGATCACCAAGTGAAAATAAAGGAAAAAAAGCCTAAATAATTAAATAAATACAGCCAACACATTCACAAATTGGTAAGCTAAAGTATATTACATTTTGCTTTTGGGTTTAGAAAACTTTTTTTATTTATTTATTTTTTATTGCTCTTCTTATCATCCATGTATTCTCTTCAGTGATAAGAAACTTTTAGTGAAAAACACAAACTGACTTCGCTTGCATAGTTAGGGTCTACATAAGTGCTTAAAGGAGAACTATGGGTTGAGTGCTTTTCACTCATCTCATAGTTCTAGCCGACCGGTGACAATGAGACTGTCACAGGTCGGCTCAGTAGACCGGGAGGTGAGCGAACACATACCGGCGTTCGCTCACCTCTCGATCCTATCACGGCTCTCTGCCGTGACTGGGGAGGGGCTGGATTCCCCCCTCCCTGCTCCGATCCGCCAGCGCTGACTGGCGGAACGGACTGGGAGGGGGCGGGTACACTCGGGTGGGCTGTGCAGGGTTTCGGGTGGGCTGTGCGGGGTATCAGGTGGCCTGGTGGGGTCTCAAGTTGTGCTTTGCGCTTTCAAAGCGGTTTAAACTTACCTGTGTCTTACCCGCGCGCTCCCGTCCGAAAAACCGAACCTGCTCGGCGGCCGCAAAGCTTCCTGTGGCAGGCGCATGCGCAGTTCGGATTTTTGGCCGGGAGACGAGGAGAGACGCAAGGTAAGTCTATGGACGCGTGCACCCGCATGCAGACACCGTGGGACAGTAAGTACCAGCAAACTCAGAGGAGTCAGCGCTGGGCAGAAAAACGGCGCACCGCTAGAGGGACAGATGAAAACATCAGGAAAGAAGAAGATCGGATTAAGAGGCATCATTTAAGGTAAGTGCTTTACTTAACATTGGGGGGAGGGAAACATTTTTTTTTACTTTAATGTCACATTAAAGTGATATTAAAGGCAAATTATTTTTTCCCTCCCGCTCATGTAAATGTTAGCACTTACCTTAAATGATGTCTCTTATTCTGGTCTTCCTCTTCTTTCGCCATGTTTTCATGTGTCCCTCCAGCCGTGCGGCGTCTCTCCGATCCAGCGCTGACTGCTCTGTCCCTCCGATCCAGCGGTGTCTGCAGGTGGGTGCACGCGTCCATAGACTTACCCTGCGTGGGAGCGAGCAGCGATAACGAGGTAAGTTTAAAATGATTTCAAGCGTTTTTTGTTTTCTTTACACTTTACACTTCTTGCCTATATCTACTGCTTGCTAGCTATACTGCTTGCTAGCAGTAGATATAAGCAAAAAAAACGGAGGGTTTAGAACCCCTTTAACTTGTCCCCGCCACCATACCTGATTGCCCTGATCACAAGAAGGACACCCTGTCTCCTGTAGGGCCCGACATGTACATATCATTCAGAGCCAGGCAGGAACAGGCACATATGAAGGGATGCGGGGATGTCCTGTTTGATAAAACATCGGCGTCTGCTACAGCCTTCATGGATGTTTTATCAAACAGGACATCCCCGGAATCCCTTTAGATGGGTTCTTCAGAACACTGTTAAACGGCTGGGAGTACGTGCCCCCCTCTGCCCTCCCCTTGCTAGCCACTGCCAGGACACTCTGGGGGG
>NW_017306962.1:876918-906660 GCF_000935625.1 Nanorana parkeri
AGCCTCCCCGCGAGCACTCCGGGGGGGGGGGGGGTTTGAACCCCCCTATCCCCCCCTTATCTATGCCCCTGAGCTGGGCAGATCCGGACATAATTGTCGGGATCCGCTTCATCTGCGGCTACATTTTGCGGTATACTGAGCCTAGGGAGACGAGAGGACACTAGTTTGTGTCCTTCCGTTACCCTAAGGAGAACTATGGGGAAAAGCCGTAACCCCATAGTTCTCCTTTAATGCTCAAACAGAATAGACACTTACCCTTAGTTCCTGCCTTATGGGCTATGTTCAATTGTTGTTAAAATTCTGATCCAAGATCAAGCTCCCCAACATAAAGAGGAAAGAAAGAACCAACAAATATCATCACATAAAAGTCTTTATTAAAAGGACAAAACCAGATAAAAACTATAGACATATAACAGGTTAGTATACACAGCACTATTGAGAGTCATTGTATAACTAAAAGTCAAAATTACTTCAGCAGTATTGCACCATCCCCCTGGGGATCTTTGGATGCATGGCTCCACTTCAACATGTTTCAGCAATCTGACTTTCTCAGTAAGGTATTAGTATGATATAATGTTATCACCTATGGGTAGTACAGCTGCCATGTTAATATTTAGTTAGATTTAGACTGCAGAATGTTTTCATTATATTATTAACTTGGTTACCGACTGATCAAGTTTCAGTGAACCTTTTCAGTCATAGATACGGGAACAACTCCCTTCATTTAATGCTAATGAAGTATCAACCTGACATGCATTTCAAAGGAAACTTTTCCTGGGTGAAGTATATGCAAGCTTCCATTGCTGACTTGCCTGTCTGTCATGTTTAATACTGAGTCACTAACCCATAACAACTTTAAAGATAAAAACTTCAGACTCTTTTCTAACTTTCATGGTTTGCATACTAGTTCCAGGTTAGTGGCTCTGCAAGTACTTCAGCCAGAGGTTCGGTAAATTCACCTTTTTGAAAGGCATTTTATTTTTGTTTGTTTAATGCTTCCGTTTCATCCTCTCTGTCTTCTCTAAAAACATCATATATAGAAAATATGAAGTGGACCGTTAAAGATTTATATGTAAGTGCAGCTGTGCATTTTTCTCACCATTGTCACTAAAATCAATCCTGATAAAGCTCTCCATGATTGTCAGTTGTTGGATTGATTTCCTGGTAGTTCCAGTAATGATACAACCTAACCAATCTACCATCTGGTTGTTTAACGAGGAACTTCACGCTCATCCTAAAAATGACAACAAAGGCATCCTTAGAAATGTTTAGCATTGACAATCTACAAACAGACCCTTATAGATAATTGCAGGCTTTTTGTTCTTTGCATACCTTCTTTTTCTTTTCTTCCCTATTCTATTCATGGTAGCTATTTTCACTAGGGGTGGTGACTCTATCTCCCTTCACTTCCTGGAACTCTGGGTCTACCCCTGGAACATGTAACAGTGCTTCGTCAGTAAAATACCATGTTTTATCCATATAGATGCATTATAGGATGATCAAAACATGTAAACTTTATAGTATATGGTGATTATATGTTTTGTTAAGATACATAGGGATCTATTTGTAAATGTTTTTGCAAAAGATTTGCATAACCTTCATCCAAGATTCACACATCCAGCTCAAAAAATGTGTGAGTCCTGGGTGAAAGTAGTTTGAATCTTGTGTCAAAACATTTATAAATAGATACTGTTAACCGTTTTAAATTAATATAGGATGAATGTCTTTATGTTCAATACTTTGAGAGTCTCAGGATACATACCACCTTACCATTTTTTTTACATACCCTGTTTCCCCGAAAATAAGACCTACCCCGAAAATAAGACCTAGTACTATTTTTGGGAATTGCTAAAATATAAGACCTACCCCGAAAATAAGACCTAGTTGTGACCATTTCCAGGGCCGGTGGTGGCATAAGATGGAACTTGAAGAGTCGCGGGAGACAATTCAGCGGTGCCAACTAAGCCAGCTATAGAGGAAGCAAGGCGGCACTGGAGGGAGCAGAGCCGCATAAGCCAATGCCAACTCCTGTCACAGGCGGAGTGATACCAAATGCACTCCGCCTGTGAGGAATCGATAGTGAAAGTGCGCTTCGCTCATTCTGGCCAGCGATTGGTTAGCAAATTGCTCTTGGAAAGGTACGGCACCACTGATCACCATATTTGTGTACATGAATACATGTAGACTGTTGTACATAAATAAGTGTGTATTGTTGTACATAAAAAATTAAAATAAGGACCTCCCCCCGAAAATAAGACCTAGTGTGTTTTTTTGAGGTCAAAAAAATATAAGACAGTGTCTTATTTTCGGGGAAACACGGTAGCTACATAGTTAAATAGCTGGTAAGATTGAATAAAGACATGAGTCCATCCAGTTCAACGTGTGTGTGTGTGTGTGTCGCAAACAACTCCCATACCCCTGTATATTTTTTGTTTGTTTCTATTACATTTCCAGTCAGCACAATTCTGTATATAAATACCAGTAGAAATCATTTCATGTTTTTAAAAAGCCACATACCATATATACAGTACCTCTCTGACTATATGCATTACCCCCATTAAGCACAGTAACTCAAACCAACCATATTTCAGATGAATGCAGTTAACCAAGTTATAATTACCGAATATTTGCTGTGGCACATCTTCTCTCATATTTTGCATTCTAGTAAACCTTATATAGTCAACTAAATTACCAGTTAGAATTATGAACTTCATATATGATTTTGCCTATACTTTTCTATACAGCTGTAGACCTAGTCTGACATTAATTGATAAACATAATGTAGCTTTCCGCCAATTCATTCTCTTCTATAGTTGACCATAATATGCTATAATAGTTCCATATTGTATCATCCTCATTGTAGAGTTCTATTGTAGCCATGGCACTGTAATGTATAATGATATTTTAATGAGAGTAGAGGCCAACACCTGCAAACACTTCTAGGTTATAAATATAAAAACTAACAGACAAGATGAGGAACAATTACTGTGTATGACCAATATTTCCTACTGAAAAAGAATAGTCTGAGCAAAGAGTCAAAAATTGTGTCTGGTTTGTTGTTTCCTATAACTGAATATGTAAATTAAAATGCAAACATGATGTTAAATTAAGGCCTGTGTCAATGGGCACTTGTTTGCATCAAACAAGTGTATGGGAATGCAAAACCCGCCGAAAGCAGGTGAAACACAGGTCAGAAGGACCATCTCAAACTGATGCAATCAACACAGGCCCTAATAATCTTTTAATAGTATTATATCTTGTAATATATATTGTTCTTCCATTGTGTTTTTCTACAGAAGATACCAAGTGAGTTTCACATGTTATTTGATAATTCACTAATACCTATGTAGACAATTATTTAATTCAGAGCATTTTCTAGTATTTAGGATGTTCTGCTGCTGGCAATTAAACTTGGCTCCAAAATAGCCATTCTAATGAAAAAAAATCTCCTGTGTACTGCACCAGGGTTGTCAACCATCTGCATCTCTACACTGTTTTAAAAAAAAACTGTGGATGGAAGAAATTGACCATGTAACTGTCCAGAAACTAAAACAATTAGTTTCTTTCCCCCAGCAGTCTCCAAAGCTCACCCCAAGCCATCATGAAAAAGTCATGGGATGAAGGGAATCCTGACTTGTTCCACCTCCCAACTTCTACTATGCTGTGCTGTAAACCCACCTTACATCAGCTTTGGAGATATAAAGGGATATAAAGTTGAATGCACAATGCTTTTTTGCGAACTTTCAATTGGAGTATGTTTTTGTAGTTAATGTTTTTAACGTAAACCTGCCATTTTCCCCAAAAGCTGCAATGAAGGTGTTTAGTGAAATATAGGCATCCACTGCCCATGGTTATGTAGTTAGTGGGGGTTTAGTGATGATGGTTAGCGACACCATTTTCCAATAGATCGTCCTGTAATAAATAAGCCCCATTGACTTTAGTATAATAGACCTGGTAAAAAAAAATAATCTGTAATATTCTATCTCTGGAAGCTTTCACAGATGGCATATACTTATCTTTGAATTCACACCAATCATCCATGTCCAAGTCTGAGAGAAATGTCTGCCACTTTTGTTTATGTTTATCAAATCTAAAAGATCTGGGGTTCATAAGTTCCGCATAATAGGTCGATATCAATCGAGAGGAGACATCCCTACGTAACATCTTTTGCGATAAAGTAAGCATTACTCCATTGCGAAACAATTGAGAGATGGATTTCACCCCATCGAGGACCAGAAGGTAACTGATGGCAAATGCTGCAGCTTTGGGAAGTTCCTCTTTAAGTTCAGCTTAGACAAATTATAGCTTTCTGTGTGCTGGGAAGCATATGTAGTGGAATTTTCCTGAGGGCTACACTGCGTGTGTATGTGAGAATGACACTTGTGACCATATAATTAGGAGTATTTTGTGGGTACAGAAACTGTGTAAAATTTGAGTCATGCTCATATTTTGTCATGCTATTCGTTTTAATTATAAAGCCAGACCGATTTCTTGTCGTAGGCATTGATAATGTCTACATATTGTTTATACTTTTTAAAGGCTAAGTTTTCCTTTATGTTCATGTTTAATGCCACACCCATATTTAGGGTGTCGCATTAAACATGGACACAATCCCTAGCACCCCATCCTCAAAATCCCCTGCCCCGAGTTGTGGTGTTCTTCTCCCCACAGACTCCTTTTGAAGGGGTAATGAGCTTTTGCATACACTAAAGTGCAACCCTTCATTCTATATTTCATCTTTATTTTATATTATTTATATGACTTGTTTTTCTTGTATGTATATGTAACTGACTCAACCTAAGTTAACAGGTATTTCAAGAACAGGTGGAACAGGAAGTCAAGCTGGAATTTGTGTGGTTGTAATGGAAACAGCATCCCAACACTTAATTTACTTTCCTTCTGCCCTGTTATGTAACCATGGACTCCCTTCTGTTGTGTTATGTAATCAAGGACTCATCCACTATCTATAAATACTCTTACCCACAATCAATAAAGCAAAATTATACACATGTTGGTATATGTGTCTATTATCTTGCAATTGCAATATTGATATCATTATGTAGGTATACCGAATAAAGTTATGTCAAAAAAACTCTGAAAATTGTATATATTTAAATTTGGCTTAGCTCTGCATGGATCTGCCTGCACATCCATGTCATTCATTCACAAAATCAATTCATAGAATCTGTGAATGAAAAGGCTACAAGTCCCATCTGCAACGGCAGCAGAGGGATTTGTAATTGTTAATAGAGCACAAGTGCAAACAATGTTACTGCACTTGTAATCCATTGATTTCTTCCTCCAGCCCTATAACAGAACAGAGGTATGGACCTAGAGCTGTGGACAAAGTCTGCAGGAGCCTAGGCATTGCACCAATGATCCACTGATCAGGGCTGCAATGTTTTGCAGGCTCCAAAGCCAAATTAATACAATCACCTTTTTTTAATCAATGTGGGTGCATTTTTTTTTTGCAAAAGGTAGACTATGCTTTTCAAATATCAATTGCTTTAGCTTCTAGTAGAAGTCAGTGAAAATGTGCTCTGTTGATAAATGTTTCATGTTTTGTCAAAGTTGTTGGTGGTTGGCAACCCTGCTCTGCATATAATACAGAGATTTTTGTGAGAGCAAATGCAGAACTTTTTTTAACGCCCAGCTAAATTTATTTGAAGAATGGGTATGAATGACACTGTAATGTAATCTCCGTTATTAAAGTGGCTTAGTTTAAATGCTGGAACAACAGTATTATTTATCTTTCAATAAGATTTATAATGCCTATTACCACTCCCATTACTAGAGAAAAACGTTATTGGCTTATTACGTGATTCGCTTTTGATTTCCTCTTTTCTGACCCATATGAACTGGGATGGGGTATTCTTAAAAGTTTACTCAGTAGGGGCATCGCTAGCGCTAGGCACCCAGGGCATGTGCCCCACATCTCCTGTAGAGTGCCCCAGGTCCCAAGGCTGCTGTGACCATCCACAATTTTATTTTGAATACTCTCCACTGTACTCCAGTGCACCAACCCCCCACTGCCATATTAACAGTGGGCAATGTTGCCCTGACGTTCCATAGCATACAGTGTTTAATTGGCTGGCCAGACTAATCAGAAGTTGCTGTGGGCAAAGTGACAGAGGATAACATTGGTGCCACATCATTAGTTTCATGCCCAGTCCCACCCCTTCTGCATTTGTTCCTGCCTTGGGAAACAGGGCCGATCAAGTACTATAGAAATGGGGGCACTGAAGCACTTCTTGTTCCACCATGTGACCACCATGCCAGCCCTCACTCCACTACAACATCTTGGCGCTGTTGTGCTGCCTGCTGAGCTGAGAGAGGAACCAGGAGTCAGGATTGATCTCTGTTCGTTTTCTCAAAAAGTAAGCTTAAACTGGGATACCCCTGTGATTTTTGTGTTTTGCACTCCTACCACATGCACTCATTGTCTTGCATACCTCTGACCCCCTGCACTATGTGCCTTACATACTCCTAACCCCTGCTCTTTGTGTCTTACTTATTCTTGACCCTTGGCCCCTGCACTCGTTATGCTATATTGTACAGTATATACTCCTGACAGAAGTGCACTGTTCATGGTTTCAACAGTTGTTGGTTGCTATGTAGACCCCAATTTATTTATTTTATTCTCTAGGACAGATTTAGATAAAGTGTTAGCCCTTTGTCTGTATTCTGTGTGCAAACAGTTATATGTAATGGACAAGTTTTATTTTTGCAAAACATTTAGGCAGAGGTTTGCATGTATCTGTGAGATTCATGCTTGTGGCACAGTAATTAAAGCATATTTTGTGGGTACAAGGACTGTGGCATATGTGTGCCATGTATAGAGCGAGCAGGCTCAGGTTTAATTTAACCATATCATCTTAAGCCCCTCCCACTTCTAGTGCAATTTAGCCACACCCATCATTTGCCACAGTGAGCTACATCAGTGCTATACCTGGAGTGCCCAAGGGTACACCAGGTCTGTCACAATCCTAGCATCCCGGTCACCATTTCATTATAACAAAACAAGTAACTGAATTACAATGTATTTAATGTAGCACTCTTTAGCCCTGGGAGGCAGGTAAGGGGACCACCAAGTGTTTCAATGGGCTTTTATTTCAAACCTCAGGACAGAAATCTTGATAGAAGTTAGGGCACAAGATACCCCAAAGCGGAAAAAAAAATGCAACTCCAGACTTCTACTAAAATTCTCTACCTCCGTGGTGATTCCCTCTTGTGCCAACTCTTGTGAGGGTTTCCTCCCTCCTGTTAGCATCCAGCCAGTTTCCAGGCAGCTTTCACGTGGGAACAAGATACTGGTTGCTGCCTCAGCGGTCTCTGAATCCTCTCTCTGTGGTACTCCAGATGTCTGCTCTCCACAGTGACGGCAGCCTCAATCTCGAATGGCAACGGCAGTGTCTTTAAAAGAGCAGATGGTCTACAACACACCCATCTACGCACAAGGCTGCAGGGGAAATGTCCTCCAATTTCATCGCGTTCAGAAAAGATTATCCAAGTCCTTCCCCCTTTCTGCTGTGCTGACTGGGCATTGTAGTTCAATGCTACGCTGCCTGGCTGTGTTCCTATTGCCAGAGACTCCAACTCCTACAAGTCCTTTCAGCTCCCAGCAGCAGCTAATCTCAGTCACAACCAATCATACTCTCTCCTTTTTGTGGTTGCTGAGGGTGGGCTTATCCACATAGCAACAGCCAATGAGAGTTTACTCTTTTTCACCTAGCTATCAAATAGCAAATCTTTGCTGTGCCTCTACAGCCAATCCTTACTTAGAGACAGTAACTAACAAAGTGAATAGCAGCCACTACACTGGCAATCTGTACTCTACTGATCTGAGCAGCTTCAGGTGGCACAAGTACCAACCACTTCAAGACCAGGTGTTTAGACCCCCTTCCTGGCCAGGCCATTTTTCAGTATTCAGCACTGCGATACTTTGACTGACGTTTATTCCGTCATGTAACGCTGTACTGAAATTAATTTTACACCATTTTTTGGGGACCATTTCCCGCTTGCGCGCGCCCAGCGGCGCGCGCAAGAGGGCGTGTCTGAGCGGACGTCTAAAGACGCCCGCTCAGATCTAGAGAGCTCCTGGCCGGCCGTTTTTTTACTACGGCCGGCCCGGAGGCAGTTAAGGATGAGCAGTTAGACCATTATGCAATATTCATTGATAGCAGTATATACCCAACTCTCCAGGAAACTCTTCAGCAGTGAAGTATCTATACAGGGTGCTCCACAGAGGCAGGCATCTTCCGTTTCATATCTTTCTAAATGTACCCCCCAGCAAGGCAAAACAAAATTTCCAGGCCCCCTCTTTTGGCATCACCCCCCCACCCCCCCTCCCCAGGCAGCAGGTCTGGGAGGTATGCAGCCTAACAGCAACCTAAGAGGCAAGAGGCTTCTGCAAGGTCACCCCAAATATCTATATCCTTCTCCATCATGAACCACTGGCAATACACCGCCTAGTGATTGACCAGGGAGTTATGATTATTTATAATTAAGAACTATTGTATCTACTTGCTCTGTTGCTGAGGACACTCTCCAACAGCAGGCAGAAACAAACCATCTGAGCTTAGGAAAAATCCAATGAAAGCAGAACTTTGACTGACTACATCCTAACTACAACACTAAATTCGAGCTAGGGACATGCCTGCGTATGACAAGGTCCCTACATTAATGTAGCTGGGATTATTCCAGTTCATATATTTGTTCACCTATGATCAGTCATCATAGGTGACATGATGGGACTAAAAATCCCTATTACTAGGCTGGAGACTTCTTATTTTATATAGAGCACCAAACAAGGAAGCATTTAAATGCCTACAGAAGCCAGAAATATTGCTATGGCATTTTCTAGATTTATCTTAGACATCACAAGTAAGGTCCTGGTTGTTGCTTTACTTACCCATCTCTACTGAAAAGGAGACACATGTACTTTAACCGCATCCTCAACTCTTCTAGAGTTCTTTGAATTTTCCCTTACTTTCGATCCTGGCGACAATGGTCGCAAGGACAAATAGAGAGGATCGACCTTTGTAGCAGCAGTAAAACATACCTCCTAGCAGTTCCAGATTCTGTCGGACTCTGTGCTGCTGGGTCATTTCTTCACCCAGCTTCCGCATGCTAGCTTGCCAGTCTGAACTATTTAGTGTTTGAAACACAAATGCTGTTAGTTTTCAATTTTCAAAAAAGTGACGCGAATCTGGCTTGACATTTTTTTCTGTGCTAGATAAAGTGTCCTATAGCCTTGCTAGATAATGTCTTTTATGAAACAGAAAGGTAAAGCTGGACTTCAAGCAAGTAGCTCAATTATTAAAGTAAAATTCAGTACATAAATGGGAACTGTTTAACCAGTCAAATTATATTTAATTTTGCACAGATGTTCTTGTAATTCAGCACAACTCTTACACAGTGCATACCTCCTGAGAGACCTGTATTCTGCGGGACTGTCCCAGGATTTTAACAGCAAGACTAACCAGGCTGTGCCATGCTGCCAGCTGAGTCCTGGAACACTCATTCCAATACAGGCAGTCCCTGAGTTACGAACAAGATAGGGACTGTGGGTTTGTTCTTAAGTTGAATTTGTATGTAAGTTGGAACAGGAAAAAAACATTAAGTGTAACTCCAGCCACATTTTTTTGTTGTTTTTGTTTTGGATAGCATAGGGCAGAGTTAACCCCCTGTAAAGTTTGTTTTGCTGTGTGTGCCCCTGTTCAGAAGGTTTCACCTCACTTTCTGTCCCTGTGGCAATTGGATTTTGAAAATTTTGGGTTGTCGTGGAAACAAGGATTGGTGATAAACCTTCAGTGGAGACACCTTTTTTCCATGATCACTCTTACAGGAGTGCATTTCCCTACCTAGGGGTAGATTTCCTTTCACTTCCTGTTGTCTAAGGGACAGGAAGTGATATAAAATCTTTCAAATGAGGATATAGACAGCAGTAAAAACCACAAAGAGCCAACTTCCTGTAATGTGTGTAAATACTACAAACCAGACAGAAAAAGGCAGGCACTTCTCGTCCGCACGAGCGTGGTAACATTACAACTACCCCGGCTGTACAGTAATAGCCTCCGTTTGTAAGTAGGAGTCGTATGTAAGTCGGATGTATGTAACTCGGGGACCTTTGCTTCTTTCTTCGGCTTCTATGCTACTCTGTTTTGGGATTCTGACCTACTGTCAAGAAGGTATGGCCTGCCGTCTATAGCACGAATACTGCAAGGATCTTTGCACGAGCTGTTGTGCACAGATATGTGCATAAAAAACTGATTAGGTGTTCACGGCATGTGCACAAGCGCATTCCAGTACGTCGGGCATAGCGTGCACGTGCGCACGCCCGTTCCTGTTGGCACCAGGCAGCCTATTTAAGGATGCTAGTAGCAACTGCCAGTTGCTGAAAGATCATCAGCTGTATGCTGTATTTGTTATTCCTGCTACTCAGATCTTGGATTTCATCCAGCTGGTCTCTGAACCCTGCTTGTCTGCCACCTGCCTTCTGACTCCTGCCTGTTTGACTACTCTTCTGCACTCCGATTTCGCTCTGATTGTCTGCATGGTTTCGACCTGGCTTTCCTGTGACTACGTCTCTGCCTTATGCTTCTGCACCTCGTTGCCGGCCAGTTGCTGACACGGTCGGTCTGACTCCAATTCCGTCTTTTTGCTGCCATCAGGCCAGATAGGCCTGCTGCTGATCATCTGGTTCCAGAGTATCCTGCATCCAGCTACTCACATCACCTCACCAGCACCAGTGGGTCTTTATCAGCCACAGGCACTTGTGGGTCTCTCTGTTCCATGCATTCTCTGTGCCATCTCCAGGGGTGCTCTGACAAGAGCTGCAAGGAAGAGCCTCCCTCATCATTCAGGTCATAATAGGTATGTGGCACCTATACAGTTGTGTGTCTAATTAAATGTGATATTTTTGTTGCTGGGCTATATTCAGCCTAAGCATTTATTTACATTTTTCAGCTCTGCAGGTCTTCCCTAATCTCAGTGGGCTGATTTGTTTTGACTGTTACTGTGAAGGAGGTTCCAATAATTAAAGTGGGATGGACAATAACTTAGTTATTGATATGTATCTGACCCTGCCAGTACCTGAGGTTTTTGTTCAGACATATGGTTTGGGAGATGATAAATATATTGGTGGACTTTTCTAGAGTGCTATGCCCCCACCCCCAGATCCTGTCTGGGGAGGACATCTGTTTAGAGCCTCACTGCTTGGGCCTTTCTTCAGCCTGGGATATGTGCCATGGGCCCAATAACATAGGCACTCTGCTGGAATGGATATCTTTGGGTAATTGTGCCAGAACAGAGTTGTCTTGCTGAAGAGTGTCGCATAGTAACTGGCTAGAAGCTACGTTTGGACATTGTAAGGATTCATCACCCATCAATAAACATATCTTTGACTGCTTTCAAAGAGTCAACAGCCACATTTAATAGAACAAACATATATTGCAACTTGAGAAAGACTGTGACTGCTTTTGCAGGGTTGTAGATCTACCTGGCTGCTCTTACAGGGCCAGCAATTACCAAGAGGCTGCTCTAAAAGAGCCTAATGCTACTTTAGAATACATGTCCGATTTTTGTGCTTTATGGGTATCCTGCATCCCTTATCGATCTCTTTTAGATATGAGTTCTGCAGTAAAGGGTAAAAAAACTAAAGTGACTGGCACCCAACTTATTTTCCACCCCACTATATGGTATGGAAATGTTAGCCTGCCACACTACTTATAGGGTCATTCCACAACACCCCAAAAGGATAATTACTACTGCAGTATAATACTCTTGGAAGATAAATAGTAAATGTTTGTTATATCTACCTTGTTATAGAGGTCTATACGCTAGATGAAAAAGAGGAACAACTAAATAGGAAAGAAGGACAGACGGCTTTGCTTCCAAAAGAGGAACTGTTAGGAACTGGGGGCAAACTGTCCTATTTATCTACAAGCTTGTCAAGCCTTGTGTTACTATGACATCTGAGATTTTTAAACTAAGGTTAGATCTTCAGCTGGGAAATAAAGAGACTGCACAAGACAGTTGGCCTAGGTATGCAGAAACTATAAATCCAGCCCTGGGTCCTGTCCTGTTTTGGAGGGATTTTTCATGTAAGCAGAAGAAAATCCAAAATTGCACAGATGCTTTTGAAGGCTGAATTGTGTCAGCCAGTGACACTTGGCATGCTGAATAGTCAGCTCAGCTCACAACAGACACTTGGATGTGTGTGAACACTTATCCTGTTTGAATTCTACAATGTTAAGAGTGCTGATAAAGCAAAAGTGCTTTTATTTAAATAGAGCCTCTCCTTCAGTCTCTGTGAGCTATCAGTTAAGCCAGAAGATGTCATGCAGTTTCAGAGAGCAATACTCTGCATATATTAAAAAAAGCAATACTAAGCCTGTGCTACATCTAAAAGATAATAATTTTTTCTCGTTATGAACAAGGTGCACTTAGCTAAATGTCAGACTCAGCTGGCAAAAACAAACAAACAAACTTTATACTATGAACATTAGTATGACATTGTAGTTATTTTTTAATGATATGCTAAGAAAATGTTTTCATTTTTAAGATGAATAGGCAGAAATATGTTAAAATTAGCTATGATATATCTGATTTAAAAGAAAAGAAAAGTTCCGCTTTCATTTAAAAACGTATATAACTTTTATAATTGCTCCCCAAGTGAATTTGTAATTAAAAAGGTATTAAAAATTGCATTTCCACTTTTCAATTTTAGCCAGCTATTATTTTCTAAAACTGTAAAAAAAAAAAAAAAATGTTGCTTTCTTTGCAACCAGATCAACAGTGTTCTGCTTGTTTTGAATTATGTTCCTTCTTTTCAGGTAACTGACTCACTTCTTTAACAGAAGTCTGCACAGAGCATGAGAAAAGGGTTATTCACAAAAGGGTGATGAGTTTGGAGAAGGCAGGAGAAGTGAACAATGTAGGCCAAATTAGCTGAACTGGAAAGTGAGCGGAATTGGAGATTCTTTTCCAAATCAGCTATGTTGGCCTACATTGTTCACTTCTCTTGCCTTCTCCAAACTCTTCACCCTTTTGTGAATAACCCTGTAAGTTTCAACTATCTGCTGCAATGAGAAACAAATTACCTCTGACTGATAAAGTGCTTCAAAAACAGTTACCAGGATAAAGTCAAATGTAAAACAAGCATTCATTTATATTAACTCCCACCAGGACTTGTGCTAGATATGCCCCGCCAGATTGCTCACTCTGACATGTTTTACCCCACCAGGTGCTTACTAATAGAATGTTTTAATATTCATTTTATTGTTATTAATATCATTATTATTAATATTATCATACAAGATTTATACAGCGCCATGAGTTTGACAGCAATACGTATGTATTTAAAATATAGGGAAGTCATACAGCTACAATAGAATTCAAGACAAGATTGTTAGCAGGACCCTGCTCATGGGAGCTTACAATCTAAAAGGGAGCGACAAGTGATACAGAAGGTGGTAGCTTTGTGCGATTGAGTTGCTTGAGAAAGTAAATATTCAGTTGTTAGATAAAGATGGGATAAGCTTCCCTGAAGAGATCAGTTTTCAGGGATCGTCTAAAGGCAGACAAAGTAGGGGATAGTTGGACAGGCTGGGGGAGGCAGTTCCAAAAGATGAGAGAGACTCTGGAGAAGTCCTGGAGGTGAGCGTGGGAAAAGTTGACAAGGGAGCAGGAGGTCTTGGGAGGAGCAGATAGGATGGTTAGGGTGACATTTTTGGACGAGGTTGGATAAATAACTGGGGGCAGAATTGTGAATCATTTTGTAAGTGGTTGTTATTATTTTGAATGTTATTCTTTAGGCAAATGGAAGCCAGTGGAGGGATTACCAAAAAGGGTTTGCAGACACTGAGGGTTTTTTGAGGTGGATGAGTCTGACAGCAGCATTCATGATAGATCGAAGGGGTGATAGCCTGTGTACAGGTAGGCCAATGAGGAGGGAGTTGCAATGGGCAAGAGAGATAACAATTGAGTGGATTAGAGAGATAACAAGTGAGTGGATGAGTAGTTTTGTGGTTTTATTGGTTAAGAAGGGCAGTATTTTGGACATGTTAGTGATTGGATGTGGCACTGAAAGGTGGGGTCAGAGAGAACCTTAGCATGGGGGGAGGGAAGGATAGTTGTGCTATTAATCTCAATGGAAAAGTTGTGGGAAGTTGCATGGGGGAATGGAAATATCATGAGCTTGGTTTTTGAAAGAGTTTTAATGCTGGGCACACACCTTACAACCATCACAAGACTTTTGTCTTGCGATGGTTGTACCTTACTGGTTGTAAGGTAATTTAAAAAACATACGATCCGCCTCATTTGGACAGGCAGATCGTACTTGCGATCATCGCAAGCCCGCACGGCTGAGGGGCGGGCTTCCGATGACCGCAATGCTTGCGCACACCGGCCCGTGCGGCTTTTATCTTGCGAACATGCCACAGACCAGCCGAATATCGTACAATGTTCGGCTGGTTTTCGAACATGTTCCTAAGATAAAAGTCGTGCAACCTTACAGTAGCAGAGGTCGCACGCCTTCCACACACCTTGCGATAATCGTACGATCGCGGGATTTCCCGCGATTATCGTACAATTATCGCAAGGTGTGTGGGCACCTTAAGAAGTGGTGTGACATCCACACTAATATGTCAGTAGGTAAATTAGTGATGTGCAAGGACACCGGAGGGGTGAGCTGTGGAGGGTGTCATCAGCATAGAGATGGTATTGGAATCCATGCAAGGCTATCAACTGACCTAGGGAAGAGGTTTAGATAGAGAAAAGAAGGGGTCTGTGGAGGGAGAGGAGGTAGAATTGTAGGCGACACTAAAAGAGTACTTAGATAGGTAGGAGGAGAACCCTGAGAGAGCAGAGCCTTGGAGGCCAAGCGGGTGGAGTTTTTTGAAGAGGAGCAGGTGGTCAACTGTGTCAAAAGCACCAGAAAAGTCTAATTGCAAGAGTAAGGAGTAATGGCCGTTGTTTTTAGCAGTCGGTGCATCATTAGTGAGTTTTAGGAGGGCAGTTTCAGTGGAGTGTTGTGGGTAGATGCCTGATTGTTAGGGGTTGAGAAGGTTGTTATCAGTGAGGTGGAAGCTTAGGCGGTTGTAGATTAACTGTTCTAGGAGTTTGAAGGTAAATGTGAGTAAGGAGATTGGTCTGAGGTAGTTCAGGTTGGTGGGGTCCAGTAAGGATTTTTTTTGGTAGGGGTGTGATGTTTTAGAGGGGAAGATGCCAGAAGAGAGAGGAAGATGTGAGTAAGAGAGTGTAGGACAAAGTAAGAGGGCTCATCACGAATTGCATCTATCTTGTTTTTGCAGTGAATGGCAATGTACTGGGCAGTGAATGAGTTACTGGGTGATGATGGTCCGAGACAAAGCAGAGAAAAGAGAAAAGAGTTCACAAGGACTGGATGAAAGGGTGTTAATGAGAATGACAAAATAAGTTTGACAGCATGGAAGGAGGAATTCGTTTTTTTGAGGGCATCTTTATACAGGGTGAAGTCTTGCAGAGATTTCTATGATTAAGCCCCTGGTGGTGCAATGTCAGAGCGAGGAGCCTGGTAGGGCTGTATCTGATCACTTTTCGGCCATTTGCAGTAGTAGTCAGTCAGTGGGGGTTGTGAAAATATAAAATAAAAGGAGTTATAGTGAGGAGGCAACTCCCAGTTTCCTGAAGAGAAGATAGGATAGATGTCTAACTGCTATTAGTAAAACAGTAGAAAGGTATCATGGCACACTCACAAGCAAGCATGTAAAACAACTTGCCTCACCACTAAGGTTAATAACAGAGGTTTGGATACATGTCTTCTGCAGAAAATGTGAAAGCCGCACAGCCGCGCCAAGGCACCTCTTGTTTTGCTTAACTGCTATTAGTGACTATTTGTAATTCAGTAAATATGTTTATTTAAAAAAATAAATTGAATAATGCATCAATGAATACCAAGCTGCAAGGAGTGTTTTTTTTGTCTGCCTGGAATTCAGCTTCAACTACCTCTGTCACTAGAAGGGCTGCCATTGCTAACCTCTTTCTGAAATTCTAGATGCATGGCTATGTCTTCAGTATTTTTTTAGTTAGGGAAACTTAAACACATATATGCTATAAAGAAGTATCAGAAAAATGTCAGAATTTCTTATGTCTATACTTTTTCTGCATCACCGATTCAGTCAGCACTGAAACCAAAGCATCAGAATGCCAACTATAAAACTAGCATTCATCAAAGGCAGATTAACAATGGCAGCCTCCATTATGTTCTAAAGACAAATTCTCTTTAAAGAGACCCTGTTGACAAACTACTTGTTTTAACAAAAATCTTTCAAAAGATTATATGTGCATCTAACATATTTATACATGTTATTTACCTGAAAAAGGAAGCTTTGTGGAGACATCTAAAAGCTCTGAGACTGATGTTGGGCAGTGCCATCTTGCCATCTTGGATCCAATGTCAGCAGCGCCAGCCGACTCAGAGCTGTCACTTAATTAAAGGTTATGTTGGAGTTAAAGAAAGGGACAGAGGACCTAGGCCACTTGAACACTGCCTGAAGAGGGTATGATGTGCAAGGAGAGAGGGGCTATGCGAGGGAATTGACTAGTCAATTTTTCTAGCAAGCTAAAAGGCACATTTTAAGTAAATAAAAAATCATTATGGAAAGGAAAACAAACTGCAAAATACTTGATTTTTCAGTGCTTTTCACTGCATTTTATTAACATATTTGTTAAGAAATAAACTGGATTCCAGAGTGACAGCTAAATACACTATTGAAATTCACATGTGTGAGCTGGTTTATCTGCCAAAGGATTTTCAATTCTGTCCAACCGCTTTTGTGATTCCTTCACTTTCTTCAGACATCACTTTCTCTTTTAGAGTTAAATAATAGAGTAGTGTCACCATAGACTCTACTATCATCTCAAAGCATGGTTACCATTGCGTCCCACATAATTATGTATTTTACTGTCGTTGCAATGTATTCCATTATATTATTGAAAAGAGGTATCTACTGATATCAGATGGGGAATGTGCTGCCACAACAGCTTGTTACTTTTGCTCGTTTGGTATTTTCCTTTGTTCTCCCTACCTGTTTTTCTCCCTAGTTAGTACAGTCTCAGTTACCTTATGCTTGCCCAATTTTGTTTTACTTTCTTCACATAGACATAGGAAAGTACTGTCTTCTTACACTTCAAAAGAGTGGGGAAAAAATTGTTTAGATTTCACTTATCGGAAGTAAAACTACAACGGATTCAACTACTGTGTCTTATTTAGGAGTTAAGCTGTCTATTGATTCATTTGATTCAGCAAGTGTCTATACTGTATGCACAGACTGGGATCTAAGGAGATATGGCATTACATAAAGCATCATTTTTGAAACAAACAGAACTGTTACCATATATATATTTGTGTAACTCTATTCTGTTACAGCCATTGACAGTATGTTCCCAAATGATTACCCTCTATAGCCACAAAGTTTTAAAGTTTAACAGATTATGCATCTTCATACACAAGCAAGGATGAAGAAAACTTAGAAGCTGATATTTCTCATAAAAATGCACATGAAAAAGTAAATATGACAAACACTACAGTTTTCACTCTGTAGGTTGTAGTGCTGCAACAAATCATTTGGTCATTTTGTTGGTTCTAAAAATATTAATTCTAAAACAACAATCTGCAAGGTTTTATGGTCCATTTTTATGCCTTGGTTTTAGGACCTATAACAAAAACATGATCATGTTGCATTTGAAAAGGTTGCTTTGCTTTCCTGTTGTGGGGTGTATTGCTTAGATTATAACAAATATAATTACTATTGATCCTAAATAATGTAACAACCACTAAACATGACTAAAGGGGATATGTACTCTAAGGTCGCTCCATGTTTTATGTTCATGTTTTTCCTTTGTGGAAACTTTGATAAAAATCCCATTAATACAGGGTCAAATTTCAGCTTGGGAGGTACCGTGCATCCTGTAGTAAATGGATTGTATTCTTTAAAGCCACAGGCACATCTCTCTGCTAAATGACTAGATCAGTCACAAACAGCAGATGTTTTGTCTACAAATGTACCTGTAACTCTTAATGTTCAATAGTAGGATCATTATTTAATCCCCATAGTAAAACAGAACCCCATTATAGAGCCCCTAGAGTTAAACTCTCCGTTGTGGCCAGTAGTGGAATTAACCACCTACAGACTACCTATAGCTCCTAAACTGCCCAATTGCAAGTTAAAATCTGATTGTACATTCTCTATATAATCTCTATTAGGTCTACCAATATAATAAAGAATGAGGGAATTAAACTAATTCAACTTATATCCCACTTGGCAGCTACCTATTCAAAATAATTGCTAATTCTATAGGACAGTCAGTTTGTTACTGTATATGTCCATTTTTAGAGACTAAGTTAGCAATTTTTTAATAGTTTTACAGTAATCTGAAGTTTTTTCCTGTCCTTCCCCGTGAAGTCTTAGTGAAGGTGCCACTTTCTAACAACTGGATTGCCCAGTAACTTTTTATTATCCATAAAAATGGTTTCACTTAACTACAGTATTTGACTTTTTAACCACTTCAGCTCTTGTACCATTATACCCTTTATGTACTTGAGGATATTTTACATTTGTGCTAGGGTACTGTGCATAACCTTATAAATTTGTCATTACTTAATAACACAGTCATTAATTAAGATACCAAAGTAAAACATATTGAGGTCTATTCACGAAGCAGCCGAAGGATCTAGCCGTAGCTTCGTACTATAGGCCGTACAGCTACCGAAGTCGGCCGGGGGGCTCAGTTGAGGCAAAGGCATATGCTTCGGCTCGACTGAGCCGAGGTGAAAGCCGAAGCTGGCCGAGCGGTCGGCCATTGGTGATGTTACGGCTGGCTCTGGCCACTTGCAGAGAGATCAGCGTCCCTGGTTACCAGCTAACCGGGGACACTGATCTCCAGACAGCCCAACTCTCCCGGGCGCTCCGGGAGTCTCCCGCTCCCAGCCGCCCAGGAGAGAAACACTGCTTTTTCTTTTTTATTCTGACACGGAGCCTTTGGCTGGCATCAGAATAAAAAAAAAAAATTTCACCATAGGAATGCCTTGCTAGATTCCTATTGGCTATTTAAATTTGCAATAGCCAATAGCAAACTAGCTATTGCACCCGCCCACTGCTGCAGTTCTCAATCAGGTCCCCACTAGTGATTGACAGCAGTAGAGGGTGGGTACAATAGTTAGTTTGCTATTGGCTATTGCAAATTGAAATAGCCAATAGGAATCTAGCAATGCATTCCTATGGCAGAAATGTTTTTTTTAATTCGTTTTCTAGTTATTTTTTTCTACTTTTTTAACTATTTTTCTGTTCTGCTCGGTCCCACAGAGAGACCGAGCAGAACAGCTGAGCTGAATGCCGCTCAGCGGCATTGGGCTATTCACTCACTGCTGTTCGCCATCTGTAAGAATAGACCGAAATGCAGCGAGTAGCCTGCCGGAGGTTCGGCTTAGCCGATCCAGATGTTGGATCGGCTGAGTTGAACTCCTTCTGCACTTTGGGTCGGCCGAACATGCTGAGCATGTTCGGCCGACCCGAAGCCATGCGAAGCCACCCGATGTACAGCTTTTGGCAATAATGTCTTGCAAAAAGCATTTTATTCTCTACATAATCTATAGACAGAAATAAGACCAGACATCTAAAATAAATAGTGTTGCTGTAGACAAAAGTTTAATTTGTATTATATGACTTTTCCCTTTAAAAACTACACAAAAGTTATGTTTTTGGTACACAGCACAGAAAAGTATTTGCAAATGGTGAAAAGGGAACCATTTTTATGCAACAATGAATGAAAAAATCAAATAAAACTACATTCTGTAGTCATTAAAAAAATGCATTTTTTTATGTTGAGCAGTGTTAGTTTTAACATCAGCAGTGTTACTGCAGATAAAAAAATATATACATTTTATTCCATAATTTTTCCCATTTAAAATTACAGTATAATTATGTTTCTAGTGCAAAACATAGCAACATTATTTGCAAATGAAAACAGATTAATTTCTTATGCAACATTGAGAACATTTTCAATATTAATGGCAACAAAAAATATAAAAAAATAATCAAGAGAAAAATAATAGATAAGGGAAAAAAGGAGGAAGGAGTTAATTAGAGCTGCTTAGGTTTAACAAGGGGGTTATTCAGGTGTTAAAAAGGAATACATTTTATTTAAAGAAAATTATTTTTACTTCTATGTTTTTTTTTAGCTAATTCATATGCAGATCGAAGGTCATACCTTTGGATCTACATATAAATAAAATAGTAAATACAATGTTAGAATACATTGTTACACTATTACTCAATGCCACTTGCAGACTACCTACAGGTGTAATTTTACACAGGAGCATAAAACCAAGTGAGCCTATTATAATATTATGCCTCTATGAATAATTGGGTGAAGAGTTTGGAGGTCAGGAGAAGTGAACATCTACACCAAAATAGCTAATTTGGAAACATTCTCCAATTCGGCTCACTTTCCAGTTCAGCTATGTTGTCCTAGATTTTTCTCTTTTTCTAGTACTCCCTAGTTTTAGGTGCTACAGTCACATGGTCTTCTATGGATTTAGTAATACTTTTTCTTTTCACAAGTACACACTAAAATCAGTACCAATTAAAATATAATTTGTCATACGCCTTATTATGTGGTCCTTCCAAACCACACATCATCAGCATAATCTTATATTTGCTTATTTAATAGGATTATAAAACAGAACTGATGAGGTACCAAGCAATCAGATTTAAGTTTACTGTCTACAGGCTGCAGGTAAATGATTTGTGACTTGTTGCCATGAAATACAGAGTTGGTTACTGACAAAGTATATGGCTAGTCTTGTGGAAATGACATTGCTGTAATGGCCTGTTTGCCATCTAGTATATTTAACAATCTTGAATTTCTCAGGAGATACACAGCGCAGTTCCATCAGTTTCCGTAACAGCCTCATAATATTATGCACCATCTATGAACACTAAGGGGCACATTTAGTAAGCAGTGAATGTGACTTTCACCAAACATTCACTGGTACTGCATCTGTCAAAAAACACATGCACCTGGAAATTTTACTTGCAGTAAATGTTCAATGAATGTCAGATCCACTGCTTGATTAATATGTCTGTATCACTTCCTTTGACGACCCAAGCTTGAAGTGTTCTCCTAGCAGCTGTATAAAATGGTGTGTTCAGCATGCATTTCTGGCATACACAGAGTGCCCCTGATATACTGGACAAAATAATGTATTCGGCCAAATGATTCAGTACACACCAGTACACACTATTGCCCCATACACTTCATGCAACATTTGGCCCATGTCAGGATTTGCAGGCCCAATTCCTGCTTTTCCTACAATCAGCAGGCTCCCACCACCTTCAGAAGAGCATTTAAAAACCGGAGTTTGTGTGGAACACACATGACACACAAGCTCTGCATACTCTTCTGCAATCGTTTAAAATCAGGTTTATTTAAGAACAGAAGATTCAGCATCACATGGTCAGTTTATTTTTACTAAGCAAAGAGGACTAATTGGCACCCTAATTTTCTAATGCTGGCATTTAAAGGATGCCCACTGACAAACTGACCAGAACTGGCTAATTAAACCAGAAAAGGGCACATTGAACGCATCAAGGCTCTACAATTCAACAGCAACATTGCACTGTAGGAGTGCCAATCAGCACCCCACATTTAAAACCACCTGCAGAGATTTGTTACTTCCCCCCACCAAAAATTAAAAAAAAAGTAAATAGACATATCCACAGCTGCCAACTAATGGTCAGGGAAACTCATGTAATGGTCGAAACCTGCAGTTTTTCAGCTACAGAAAAGAGAAAGCAAGCAGCCCAAATTGCTGTTAAATGGAACTCCCTGCAGAGTCCTGAAAGCAGCGACTCTTTTGTCAACATTCTTCCTGCACAGGTGCACAGATCATGGCTGTAAATTGGTGCCAAGTAGGTTTCCTCCCTGAGACATTGGGCAGGTTTCATGCTGAAGTGTTCTTTTTTAATTGCTCTCACACAGCAGTCACTTGTGCCATTTCAGCCACAGAAGTAATCATCTTCTACATTGGATACACTAGAAATTCACTCATGGCTCCCTCTCCTCCTTCTCTCCCCACCTTGCTCTGTTCCCTTTGTCAGATGACCACCTGTAGCTTTTAATTAATCTCGCCAGCAGCTGCTGCCTGTCTGCTGTGATGTGTAGGTGTAGGGAACCAGGGAGGAAAAGATACAGGGACACGGCAAACCCATATGGTACTGTGTATGAATGTATTGTGAGCCAGGGCATGTAATATTCCACATGGCACTGAAGATGAAACTAAAGATGCAAAGAAACCAGGTTGGAAAATGAAAATAACTGCTTGAAGTGTCCACCCACAGGCACTAGGGCCTTCTCACAATACAAGAAACCCCCCATTGCACCCGCTACCAGCTGCACCTCATTTGCACCTGAAAAGCGAGTAGCTTGGAATGATTTTGTTTCTTGCTACATTGTTTGAAGTTTGTTTCCTCCAAGAGTATTACAGAACAGGACGCTATTACTGCCGGCTTGGAGAGGTTTCTTTTTTTTCTTTTATTTTTAACAGAATAATCATCTCTGCACCAGCAGCCAATGCAAAAACATGCACTGCACAAAGACGACCAAGGAATATGCAGGCTGGACTTGAGAATAATGTCATTTTTAATGAATAATTAATTTTTTTCCTTCTGTAGCCTATTTGCCACTACATACAGAGGTGGCCTTTGGTGTAGCATACTGAGATGCGTGATTGAAATGTCATTGCTGTACATAAACTTATTGCTGCAGCTGGTGAAAACTGAAAAGAATTGGCACCACGCAGGTACACAAATGTGTACGTATAATGATCGCAGGTCTGGTCAAGGAAAATGGAAGCTCTAATTGGATTATGTTTCTTATATGATTGTGCCTTAGTGATGCTATTGCTGAAGCAGAAGCTTGAAGGATTCAAGCACTAACAACACAGGAGGTCCCTTTGGTTAATGTGAAGGCTATTACGTCATACCTTCAAATTTTTAGCCAGCAATTCATTGATCTGCACTTTCGATCAGCAGATTCAGTAGCATGCAGAAGATTTTTTTGACTGTTAACTAATGCTTAGCCAGGAGAAAAGAAAAAGAAAAGAAATCTAATTATAAAAGAGTATTGTTTTTTAATGGCAATTGCTGCCCCTTTAAAGGGAACACATTTGTTTTATTTTTGAGTTTCTTAATAGTGGTTTTATGAGCCCTCTTCTGATCAGGAAGGGATTTATACAAAATTAGCACAGTATGCAATTATATGAACTCTATAGAAGAAATAATCCACATATGCCATGAGTCACACAATATTGTGATTTCTTGTTGACGATCCTGCCACATAAAATAATCATCATCCTTAGGCGGGGTTCACACCTGGGCGTTTTTCAGCGCTGATCGAAGTGCTTAAAAATGCTCAAACAGTGAAATCCCATTATCTCCTATTGGCATGGTTCCCACCTGGGCGTATTTCAGCCGGTGCAAACGCACTGAAAAACGCCCAACTCCCAAACAAGTACAGGAGCTTCTTTGGAGCGTTTTTCCGCACGTTTACATTGGTATTCGCGAGTGTGGCTCGGGGTTAACAAAGCGGTAACCCCGAGCCACACTCGGGAATCCAGCGTAGGACTTACCTTGTCCGCGATCCCCGCTGTATCCTCCGGCGGCTGCCGACTTCCGGGTTCCGTCCCTTGCGAGCGGCTGCGTCGCAGGGGGGTGAAACCGGCGGGAAGTTTGAAAGTTAAAAAAAATGTAAAAAAAAATATAGAGAAAATAAAGGACAATTCAAAAAAAATTCATACCGCCAGTGAAACGCGCGTTTCACTGAACGGAAAAACGTGCTAAAAAACGCGGAAAAAACGAGCAGAAAAAACGTGCCTATGCTACGCCCAGGTGTGAATCCAGCCTTAGGTCTGTTTCACACCTAGGCGTTTTTGAGCAATTTGAAAAGTGCTTTTAAATGCCCTACACAAGAGATTCCATGATTTTCAATGGCCCTGGTTCACACCTGAGCAGAAAAATACCAGCAGGAAAATGCCAAACCCTCGGAAATTATCTTCTTTGGGCAGTTAAAAGCACTTTTTTGCCCCATAGACTTCATTAGAAATGCCCAAAAACAAGCAGCAGAAGCATGTTGCAAATTTTCGTGAGCGTTTTTACGAGTTTAAACGCGTGTTCTTCTATTGCCCACAATGTTTTATGAGGTGCCAGTCAAAACACGTGTCTTCATGTACACTCAATAAAACACATTAAAAATGTGAACAACGCGCATAAAAGCGCAAATAACCACATACTGCTAACGCGCAGAAACGGTGCCGCCTAGGTGTGAATCAGGCCTTAAAATACTGTGTCTGAAGAGATCATGTCTGCCCCACAACATATTCTAGAATTGCTGAAACCACTAGTTTCTCTTCATATGTCATACTCACCTTGAAAAAAGAAAATCAGCACAACTCTAGCCAATAAATGCTCCAGTCACATTGCTTTGTTTCACAGTAATACTAAACTGGTGCATTTTTGGAACATCTTTAACAATAAAAATAAATAAAAAATAAAGTGTGTTTAAAATTATCTCTGAATTCTAACTTATTTACACTGGTTAACCTGGCACTTAGCTCTCTTCACACAATTGCTTTGTGATTACTTGCTCATTACCTCAACACACAGTGATGACGTTGCACACATTGGTGTGCCCTTCAATTTGACTGGCACCCCAACACACCTCAACAATGTACCTGCAAAGCAGGTGATTTACTATCGTGCAATGCGGTGCGCTGGAAAATATACTGCAGATATGTTTTTTTTATTGGGAAAATGCAATACACCTTAATGCTTGACATAGATAACATTAATGTAATGAACAGAAGACAGGTGTAAAGCAGGCTTTAACCATAGCCAGACCTGGATTTTCATCATTGCAGCCTGGATGCAAACAAACATAGGTGCCCAAAGCAAAACTTCTCTGCTAGCATAATCTCTTTTACACACAGACATGTCCTCTTTTTATTGGTACAAACCGGCTTTAGAATGTGGCAATATACAGAATAAGCTGATGAGATGAGATGAGATGACTGTATTTCTACTGCAGAATGTTGAAAAAAATGCTCTGACTCAGTAGGGACGTGCCAGGCCACTGTAGATAGACTGCTGCTTCCATATAAATAATAGCGTTTCCTCTCTGCAGCTTTCTGTTAAGGAAGGGCAGTTTGGGCTCACAAAAGTGATACTGTTTAAATATGTCCTTTAGACATCACATTGAATGTTTTTAGATAGTGTAGTGCCACCTAGCAGTCCATACCAACCCAGCTGCCCAGACTGTTCCTCCTCTTCCTGCTTAATAGACAGCGCATGGAGGAGAGCAGCCTATGACAAGCTTGATCCCTGCAATGGAGTCAGGAGAGTTTGATTTGTGGCTGAATGGAGGAACACCATGTTGGAGAGCCCAGGGGGAAAATAGAGTGTTCCTTCATGTTGCCAGGACATTTAGACTGAGAGGAGGCTGCAACTAGAAAGAAGGCTGCTGTGTGTGTTTTCAACTGGGACCCAAAGGACAGGAAGGCTCAGGGCTCCAGGGAGGCGGTGGTGAGCCTGAGATTGCTGCTGCTGAAATTACAGGGCAGAGAGCCATGTGGTGAGTGAGCTTATGCTATCCTAAGTATGGAGAGAACCCCAAGAACATGTGGCTGCAGCGTGTGGCTGCAGCTGTCCATAGACCTCCTGTTCCAGAGCATTCTGCCAGTTCAGAGCGTTCTTTTGTTCCAGAGACCTGCTGTTTCTGTATTATGCTTCTAGGACTCATTATTTGCACAGGTTTTTGGTGGCAGAGAAACATATGGCATAGCCACCCAAAGAGTATCATTATCCACTGACTCCACTCAGGGGCTGTGATTCTTTCTACTACACCACCACCCTACAAGAATGCACAGTGACCGGGAGGACCTTATCCCAGCACCAAAGTGTTGAGAGACCATTTGATTCTGCTTCAGCGTTGGGATAACAAAAACCCTCAGCAGGAAGGAGTGAGCACTCCAGTGAGAGATTAAGTGCTTCATTGCCAACTGGATTGTGTTAAACTACATTTAGTTCCAATGGCCAGTGGAGTAGCAGTGGATGTGGCCTTTTGTTCATAGTTAGACCACCACTATCCAGTCTCCACTACCCACAACAGTAATACTACCACAGTTCACCTGCATTTCAAATGTCGATCATAAATGCAAGTTGCAGTTTACAGTTTGTAGTGTTCTGCACTCTCCTGCACTCTCCTGCACTCATGCTGTATGATACCGTGTTTCCCCGAAAATAAGACCCTGTCTTATATTTTTTTGGCTCAAAAAACACACTAGGTCTTATTTTCGGGGGAAAGTTCTTATATTTTTTTAATGTACAATATACAACAATCCGAAATTAACGCAAATCCAAATTAAATAATCCAAAATGGCAAAGTTAAGCATAGGGTGATCAGGGCAATCGGGCGCTGTACCTTTCCAAGAGCAATTTGGTAAACAATCGCTGGCCAGAATGAGCGAAATGCACTTTCACTATAGATGCCTCACAGGCGGAGTGCATTTGGTATCACTCTGCCAGTGACAGGAGCCGGCGCTATAGAAGAAGCATCGCCTTATGCAGCACTGCTCCCTCCGCTGCCGCCTCACTTCCTCTAGCGCTGGCTTCATTGGCACCGCTGATTCTCTCCCGCGGCTCTTTAGGCCCCGTTCCCACTGCGCGATATGCAAATCGCGCGTTTGTCGCGCGATTTGCATATTGCGCAATATCGCGAGATTTGCCGCGCGATATCGCGTTCAAGCTTGCATTGAGCAAGCTTGAATCGCGGCTAAATCCGCTCCAAAAAGGGTCCTGCTGTAGCGACACACGACCCGCAACAGCAGCACCCTTTGCCCCATTGAAATGCATTGGAGCGCGATATCGCGCGGTAATTTGCCGCGATATCGCGGGAATTACCGCGCGATAAATCGCTCAATGTGAACGGGGCTTTAGGTTCCCCCTTATGCCACCACCGGCCCTGGGAATGGTCACAACTAGGTCTTATTTTCGGGGTATGTCTTATATTTTAGCAATTCCCAAAAATAGTACTAGGTCTTATTTTCAGGGTAGGTCTTATTTTAGGGGAAACAGGGTAGGAAGAGAGGCCATTAACGTGACTTTGACAAGTCTTGTGACCCTTTTCTTTTTCTCCCAACATTTTTATTAGGCCACATTGTAACTTGTGTTATATTATGCTATACGGGTTTTTACCTCTGTTACTCCTGCTATTGTTTTGTTAATGTCTATCCCCTCTCGCTCACCATGTGCATTCTAGCAGGGCTGTTTCAAGGGCAGCTTAGGGAATAAACAGCATTTACCACGCTGCTCTTAAAATTGTTCATATGCTTGATATTGGGTTAACCCTGCTGTTGTTGAAACAATTTAAATAGAACTTCCCTTACAGCGCATATACTTGCTTTAAAAAAGCTCATTTTATTCACTACTGGTGTGTTGATGAGTTGTTGGATCCAGCTAGGATGGATCATCACTGGGAATAGCACGATGACTCAACAATCCAGCAATTCCATATAGAGTCAGTGCTACAAAAGAAAGGACATTCCTGTTATTTAAGTTTTCCCAAAACACCCCCAAAAAGAGTTCAATAAAGCTAAAAATTAGCTGCAACTATACTATTAAGATTTTCCTTGGCATGATTTGAACAAGATTCACCTTACAGAAAATGCTGAGTGAATCCCATCAAATTTTACATGGGAGAATATACTTATTTTTTTCTCCGGCCAAATTTCTTATTTTCTAATATACATGATGATACATCTCCCATAATCAACACTGCCATCTTGGAAGACTGTAAAACTGATTAAAGGGAGGAATATATTGCTCCTCATTGTCCATTTAGCCCTGACTTTCAAGACAGCAGCCAATTTTGCTATAGTAAACATGCTACAAGAATTTACATTTTGTATCCCTGTACTGTTTCCCCAGGGTCCATAGTAGCAAGAGCAAGTTGAGGCACATCAGACAAAATGAGAATTTTATCTCACGCTGCCCATGGGGGTAATGTCAGAAAAATCCTCACCATTACCTTGCCTCATGGCAGAAATGAATCTAGACCTAAAAATTGATTTTCTATCACATATAGTGAGATTCCAGTTCACATGGCCCTAACAATATCTAAACAACGTTAACATTTCTACCAACTAGCAAGCTGGATTCTAATGGATGTGCACGTGTGTAATTCTTTGAAGAAAGGGTTAAAATCAATCCTGCATAATGAAAACAGACAAAAAGAGCTCAACTCTATTCAAAAAATATTTGCTATCGCACACCATGCACTGGAAAATCAAAGTGTTAAACTAATGCTGAAAGCTATTCTATAAACCAATTCAAGTGTTGAAAAATGTAATTTAGCATTACCCAGCTACAATGAGGTGTTCATTAGTTCCAAAAAAGGCAGTTAAAAATGTATAAAAAAGGTTGATATTTAGAAGAGATGGAAATCAATATGCCAAATAATGAAGCCAGAGAACACAAGCATATAATATGAAGCCCAAATCCAAGACCGTCCCTGTGTGTGTGTGGGTATTTCTTGCAAATACGAAAAATAAAGCTAATAAGGGACTGAAGTCCTTCTTGCAATGGCCACAATATTTAATTAAACTTGTATAGTCAGTTGCTAGAAATATCAATACATTCTAATATGCTGGCCATGGGCAATTTCAGTCACTTTTAACCACCTTATAAATGGCAAAAACTAGTTAATGGATTGAGGCAATTTGCTACCAAGAGTTTAATTTCTCTCACCAATGCCATATGTAGCCATGATTCTCAAAGAAGCTACTGAGATGTTGGGCCCTCCTACCATCCCCCAATGGTGTCCCGCCCTGCAATGAACCCAAAACTCACTGACACACCAGTAGAGATGCAAAAGGTTTTTATTAGGGCCAGGACAAGCCCTTCAAGGGAAGTTTTGTTTAAACAGTTACAGGAACAGGCAACATTAAGACAGGGTTTATGACTCTTGTTCCCCCTCATGGCCTGTGAAGGGTCTTGCCAAATGCAATGGGCAGATAAGATTAGAACAATGTGGCTGACAACAATTTAATAAAACACAGTAGAGAATTACTCTAAAAGAGAACAGCAGGAGATATAATTAACAGTATGGCCTACCTACTGTTTTAATGCACTATTAAAACCATTGGCCAGTGGGGGATTAAATGATCAGTCTGCCGGCAGTGGGGTTTTTAAACTTGTGTTGGAATGCTTATTCTTAAAGTAAGGGGTATTTGTAATCCACAAACTATGGACAGAATGTTCACAAGTGTCCTGGCCAGATTCTCCTGGTGGAAAAAACAATTCAACAACACCAACCCTTCACACAAAAAAAACCTCCCCTGTACACAAAGAAGGCAAAGGCCTCTCACTACTTTGATGCCCAAATGGTCCCTCCAGTAAAGTGGATGGAGCAGGAAAGGGGGTTCAGTGTTTAGTAGCACAGCCTGGCCCACCTCATAGTTCTCTCTGCTCCTCTGTTTGCAAGCACCTTCCTCCTCTGCACACACAGCACAGCAGCACCTCATGGTTCCTTTGCACTCCTTCACACCATGCAGCACAGTTTCCTGTGTCTCAGTGTTGAAATACCACCAGCTCTTGTCTTGCTTGTCTCCTATGCACAGCTCTCCCCCCCTCTCTTTCTTTCCCACCT
>NW_017306963.1:0-6817 GCF_000935625.1 Nanorana parkeri
TACACATTTAACTTATAAACTCATCACCGTGTCGTCACAACTTACTTTGGAGAGATCAACTCTCCTGTCACTTCCTTTTTTGATCTTGAGATAGAAAATAAAGAAAAATCTCCCCAGAGGGCCACAGACAGGGGTTTTAACAATTTCATACTCTAATTAAAACAAAAATGTTTTCCCAAGGTAGGTACCAAGATAGCAATTCCAAATATAACCTAGGTGCACACAGGGACAGTCCTAATAACTGATGTCAGTGTTGGATGTTCAGATGATTTTGACTCAGTGACATCACAAGGGGGGTGCGGGGTGCTGGCCGCACTGGGTGACACCAGATTGACAGTCATTATGCTGTCACCACCTCTGAAAAGTCAGGCACTCGGTCATGGATCAAGAGTCCGACAGCTGCATGAGAGAAGTGCAGCTACCTTATCCGGCTGGATGAATGTCTCTTTGAAGGCGTCCATCACCAAGATGGCCGCTGGCAGTGAAGTGCATGTCACGTCATTATGACATCACATGTATACGTAATGACGTGTGCATCGGGTGACCCCCAGCCTGGTGACGCCGCTGTTTTGACTGCATGGTTGAATATATGCCTATCTTAACAGTATGAGCATTCTGACATCCTCAACTGCAACTTACCTTTTTAAGAGTAGTAAAAACAATTTCTACATTGTTTCAAAATGTTCTGCTGCTTTGTGTAATCTAGTTTTGAGAAAGGTGTATGGAAGGCATGCGACTGTTTTTACTGTACGGTCGCACGTCTTTTGTCGAACCAGAATGCTAGAAAACCCGCCGAGATTCGTACGATTCTCGGCGGGTTTCTAGCCTGCTCGTTCAACAACTGCGGAACGGGCTGTTGTGCGCGCGCTGCCCGTTCAGCATTGCGGTCATCGGAAGCCCGCAAGTACGATCTGCCTGTTCAAGATGGGCAGACATACAAGCTTTTAATAAACTTACGACCATCGCAAGACAAAAGTCTTGTTGTAGCAGTTCAAAAACTAGTTCAAAATCACATTGTAAGTCGATAAAAAAAATTATGAAAAGTGAAAACACTGCAAGTTAGCCTTTCACTGCCAATGACCAGTTGAGGTGGTCTCTGGATTATGGTTATATAGGATTACAGAAAATTCAGTCTAAGGAAGGTGCCCATACACCTTACGATTATCGTACGATAATCGTATGCGATTGACTTTTCGTACGACAATCGTAAGGTGTGAATAGAGTGCCCGACCGATAGTACTGTACAATCGTACAACTTTTGACGGTCACGCATGTTTGAAAACTTTGGTTGATCGTACGATGTTCGCATGGTTGGTGGCGTTTCCGTCCGTCAAAAGTCCTACGATTAACACTGCGCATGCGCAAACTAAAATAATTGCGGTCAATTACCGCAAGTCGTCCAGGTGTTTTTTTTTTAACTACCGCTGATTGAACCTTGCGATAATCGGGGATAAGTTTCGTCCGATAATCGTAAGGTGTAAGGGAAGTATAATATCTGTCATTAGCACAATTGGAGGGTTTGTTGTTAGCATTATGAATTTACTGATTGGTTTCTCTTGGAATGACTCCTTAAAGTGTATCTAAACCCAAAAGCAAAAATTTCATATATTGCAGTTTACCCATCCTTTTGCATTTGTTTTCTTTTTCTAGGTTTTTTCTCTTTATCTTCACCTGGTGATTCAGCCAGTAGGTATGCTATAATTGTCCATCAAAAGTGGCATATAGAGAGTTGAAACAAACAATTTAACAATGACAATGGTCAGCTCTTATTGATTTACATAAAATCTTTATCACAAATTATCACAAATACATAAAATTTATCACAAACTGTTGCTTTAATTACTGAAAAAGTGTTAGTTGGAGGTCTTTAATTTGTTAGTCAAGTCCTTCTAAATCTGCTAGCCCAACACTACTCTCTCCACTCTCTGACAGTCACCACTCTCTGCAGGGAGAAGACTGTGAGCTGAGCAATAAGAGGTTTGTGATCACTCAGTTCTTCATCTATAGATCTGGCATGTGACACCTGCAGTATCACACGCCAGCTCAAAGTATTGGGAAGAGTACATTTTATTTTCCCAATAGTTCTCCTTTAAGGATTGGTAAACTGCAAGATATTGGGTTTTTGGGCGGTCCCTCTAGGTCAGCGATGGCGAACATTTTTGAGCCCGAGTGCCCAAACTGGATCACTAAACCAACTTGCATGTCTCAAAATGCAAACCCTGCACTTCGACCCAAATAGTGATGATTTCTTGTACAAACACACTTTATACCACTGTTAGAACTAATTATGTGCCTGAGTCTTTAAAGTAAGATACAATACAAGAGGTTTTAATCATACAGTTTTTATTAAAAGAACTTGACAATTTTTACCATTTACCAAAGGTAAATGTGGTGAATTGGAGGGGTCATCATAATCACCTGCTTTTTCTGCCTCAGAACTTTTGAATGAGACTGTCTCAGGATTGATGCATATCAAATGCCCACCCAGGGGTCAATAACAGAATGAAGACTTGTTCTAGAAAAGGCTGGGCATTAAAAAAAAAAAAAAAAAAAATACAGGTCGAACACCAAAAGATAAGAACAAATGATATCATGGCCATGGATTAAAACACTGCCACTTATTAGCACACTACAGAGGTACATATACCATATTATGGTGTGCTAGTGAGTGGCACGCTCCCTTGCATCCAACAACATTACCACTACAGTAGAAATCAATCAAACATGTCATCCTCTGTACTTACCTCGAGATGAAGCACACATCAATCATGGTAGACATCAGTAGACATCAATCAAATGGGGATGGGCTGTGCAGCGTCCACTCCAAGTCATCTACAAGTGGTGGTCCTTAAGTGGTCTTTAAAGAGGGCTATGCGGCTCCTAAGGGCAGATTTCTAATTACCTCAGACATAGGAGAGCATATTAGATGGCCGCTCGCTGCTGGCTATGGCCCTGAGAGGCCGCAGCGAGCGGCCGTCTAACATACTCTCCTGTGTGTGAGGTAATGGCGCCAATGCTAGAGCGCGCGTGCCATACATACCTCATCAGTCGTTGACGTCACTGCGCCTGCCTGGCTCATCTTCTCGTCAATGCACTTGCGCGCCAGTAGATGACCGCGTCTCCGAAACTTTTTTCTGCGCCTGAGTGCCCATCAGTGAATTGTAAAGCGGTACGGCGGACCTGGGCTCGCGTGCCAGCAGAAACGGCCCTGCGTGCCCGCTGCTCTAGGTTGTAAGCCCTTATGGCCGGGCCCTCCTTACCATCTCGTCTTGGATTGTATTGTGATTGTAATGTCTTCCTTACATTGTAAAGCACTGCGCAAACTGTTGGCGCTATAACAATCCTGTATAATAATGATAGATACCCTTTAAATACTACCCTAAATGTAGTGTTTTTTAGATGAGCACTGAATGTATATATTTATCCTGCAAGCATGAGTAAAATGAAGAGTGAATAGTTTTTTATCCGCACAACCTGCGTACTGCTGCTTTAACAATATGCATTCTTTTCCTATGTGTTTAATAAAGCCCAGGTACGCAAGGCACTATCATGTTTTTATCTCTTATATTACCACTGTACTGTGTTACTGGATAAATATGTAAATACAGTGCAGGCACCAAGGCCGTCTTCTCCCCAAAAGGTGACTCTTAGCTCTCATATACTGTATGCTGGACTGGGTTTTCTATATGTGCATTCCACCCCATGTGTCTGTAGTATAATATGTACTTAGAGATAAGTGCATAAATGTGAAAAGTTTTTAGAAACAGTTTAAATTCTACCTGCTTTTCTTGTGGGTTTATATACAGATAACTCTCTAAATCCTTAGAGATGAGTGCAACATAAATGTGATAAGTCCAGAAATAGTTCAACTTCTATTAGTACAGGTAACGTTTTATATTAGTATCATTAAAGAAACTAAGCCAGCACCTTGCCTTAAGGTAACAATATATAAGTACAAAGTGCTTATGTGTAAAAACTAGGACAACAATAAAATGTTAAAATGTGGCACATAGGCTACCAGTGCTTGGCTCAGACCACAATTTTGCAAAAGCAAACGTCCAAAAGACTAATTTGGGGAATTTAGTTATGACTGTACAATGCTAAAACAGGGCCTCTTAGTGCTGCATTGCATGCTATGATGGGAGATGGAGGTATTCTGTAGTCCATAAGTCGGGCTGACAACAAATAACTCAAATGGAGAGTATAAAGAAGAACCCCAGGCACAACTGTTCTTACCCCTTGCAGTGGGGTAACCACTGGGGATTAAGTGCTCATTTTTGTCTAAAGAAAAGTTATACTCACCCGAACCACTCAGCCAGCTGCCTGCTTCTCCCGTCACTGAAGCCTATCTCCTCCTCCTTGCAGCACTTGAATGTTACGCAGCATCCTCACATCTATACACAGTGTATAGACCGTGATGATTTACGGGACCATAAGCCGCTGTAGCAGAGGGGCAGGGAGGCTCCAGAGACTGGTCTAAGAGAAAGCCGGCTCTGGGAATCGTGTGAGTATAACTTTTTTTTTAAACCTAAACAACCTAAAATGAGCAGTTAACTATTGCAGTGTGTGTGTGTGTGTGTGTGTGTGTGTGTGTGTACATGTGTGTGTGTGTGTGGGATGCCCACTGCAGGGGTTAATACAAATTTTGTCCAGAGGTCTGTTTTAAAGCACTGGATATCTGGCAGAGCAGCAGGTATTTTTCTGTACTTGCAGTGTTTTTATAGTGATACAACGTGGGGAACTGTGCAGTTATTTCAGAAAAGTACTAAATATGTTTCTATTATTTTGCTAAGGTACATACTTTAAGTAGACAGATCGGTTGACATGGTAAAAGCCTCCTTTCAAGCAAACAAAAATAAAAAACAATTCTTGGGAAATTAATTTGTATATTTGCTCAAAAAAAAAAAAATAGCTCACCACCTACGTCAAGTGTCCTCAAGTGTTTTAACTCCTACTAGTGTATCCATTGTATAGTGTATTTATTGTAGTACAAAAATATGTACAAAGCGATGACGCTTTGTTTGGGTTACCTGAACTCACTCCCTGCAACTTGAAAGTTGTATTGTGTTGTGACAGAAATACTTCCATCACAACACGATGCTGCTTTCAAGCTGCAGGGTCTGAAGTCCACATACATGAGTTCTATTGTTATGCCCTGATGAAGCGGGTGTCATGGACCCATGAAATGCGTTGTCTACACTACTTGAATGTCTCCTGATCCTAATGGTGTTGGAACTTCTTGCATAGCTTCACAGAGAAACACAAGCAGACCTTATTCAATACAACAGAGTATATAGCATAGATAACAGAACTTATAAACGCTGCCATCTAGTGGCCGAAAATGTATACTGCAGGAGTTGTTGCTATAAACACGGTAATGTGTATTCTAACAAATGGAATAAAGTTGTATCTGAACTATTTTATTTGGTGTGGTGCTTCAATTCCTACATCGACTCAGTATTTATTGGTGCCTGGGACCCTCCTGGGGAGGTTTATCCCTCTATTTGTACTGGTGCTAGATATCTTAATCTAAGCTACTATGTTACATAATATGATATATTTGTATACTTACTGCCATGTATATCTATCTATAAAGAGCATCCTCTTCCTTCCTCCCAAAGCTGCTATATTGGGCACGAAACGCGTTGAGGAATATTGGCACCCCTTGACACCATGACATCATGATAATATTGCATTTTTTGGACTCTATATGGTCTTTGGCTAAGTAATCAATATTGCTGGTCTCTTTATAAGGGAGGTCTTGATTATATGCCACAATATGAAGGACGGATCATTGTTTTAAGTGTTTTATTATGTACAATCAAATATTCTTTTATATTTTTGTATAAAATAAAGATGTAATCTTGACCTACTTCTGTTCTATATTAGTGGCGTTTCTAATATCTTAAAAGCCCTTATCTTTGTCGCATTATTATATATTTGTACTGGTGACCATTGACAGGGAGAAAGAAAGTGAGGGGAAAATCCAAAATGTTAGAGTTGTCCTGAGAACAAGAGATAAGGGGAAATCTTCCTATGAGGACACCTGTTTCAGGGATTTCTTCTAATTTCCTGTTTCTCAATGGTATACAGACAAAAAATAACCAGGCAGGGAGTTTAACCCTTCACTACTCATTCCTAAACCATAAAAAAAAGTTTGGCTTTAAAGCCAGGCAAAGCCAAGCCACTAGCATTTTTAGAATGGCATCCTACATATTCCTCTTATCACAGATATGCTTTATTTATTGGTACCTTGATGCTCAGACAAAGCTTGATACTCAGACACAAACAATGGCATAGTACCCATGGAAACCAATAATGTGTTATCTTTCCAATTGTAAATTGCAGTGTTTCAAAAAAGGGGCCTATGAAACACTGCTGAACCTTTCCTATTGATTTCACTAGAATCCCCGATACCTAGATATAATTATGCAGAGCTCTCTGATTTATAATGGACCAATCATTGATAGAATCTATTTAAAATGTGAAATGTGGGAGAAATTCGTCCAGTGAATACATATAAACATTTTAGCAAATTAAATTCAACATGATTCACCCAGCATCTACTGCCAAGATTCTCCCTACGTAATATGCTATGCAGCATTTGCTGGATGGATCTTTTTAGATCAAATCTTACCATGACAAATCTTGATAGTACAGTGGTAACTATTTTTCACTTTTGGGTGAATCTGTGTGGTAAAGTTTTGGGAAATTCTTGTTAAATAACAGGATCTCATTCATTCAAATGTTCTCCATGAAGATCAAACTGTGTATAATCATAGTCTCAGCAGTAGCTGTTTTTTACTGTAAGCACCCC
>NW_017306963.1:6992-12152 GCF_000935625.1 Nanorana parkeri
ATCCTGAGGACCAAGGGTGACGAAGAGTCATGTGCCCACGGCATCGAGATAGGCTGCTTTGGAAAAGGATTCACATTTTTTGGGAGCCCTTCTCATAGCACCTCCCCCCAGTGCTAAAGAGGATATGCATAGCAGGGGGGCTGCACATTCATGGCTCCTTTTCTATGGGAATACCAACCTGAATGACTAGCATGCTGGCCTAGTTAGCTCTGGAAGCAAGGGGTCCACATAATAACACAATTAACCATGTAATTGCAGGTCCTGTATTAAAAGCAAAACTTCTCCATAGGCCAAAAATCCACAAACCAGGGAATAGTTTAAATACCATGGAAGGCAAAAAATGAGCAAATGTTGGGTGAATTTCTGAACAATTCTACTTTCACTGAGTGATACATAGGATGAATAATACTGTAAAGGACTGTATTCAAATACATAAACCAACCGGAGCCCAACTCTCCATGAGCCCACTGTTATTCGCACACATATATTGCAGGAAAACAAGCAGCAGCAGGCAAGCAGGATATTTTTCTGACTGCACCTGAACTGACTGCACTGGTGTGAGCAGAGCACCAGAAATCCCATAGGAAAGCATTGTGATGCTTTTTTGATGCAGCTGCCAACCAGAACGGACTACATCAGAACGGCATCTGGTATGAACAAGCCCTAACTGCCTACTCCACTCCTACAGGCATATTTATTACAATTAAAGAAAAATGAGCACACCATTGCAGCTGTTATCTATATTGATCATGATCAGCTGGAATTCTTGTTTGATTTTTCCAACAAAAATGTAAAACCTGACATAATTAAAAATAAACTTTGTAATGTTCCTAATTGTTCAGAGACTGCACTTAAACTGCTTTGTGTTACATTCTGTTTTCGTGGATGCATTTTCTGACTGGGATGGACAGTGTCTTTGAACCATTGAAAATTTGACTTGTCAGAAATTGACAAAAACAAAAAAAGGGGAAATCTTTCAATGGGGATCCTCATTCCAGTAACAGCTTCAAAAAGATTTCCTTTCACTTCCTGTTGTGTCTACAGCTCAAGGGAAGAGAGGTGAGTGACACAGGTGGCAAAACAAACAAACAGAAAAACTACCGCATGGGTTTCAACTCTTCCCTGTTTAATTTAAAATAAAAAAAGTCTTGGTTTTTGACATACAGTAAACGCCCCGTTATCCGGCATGTACGGGGATTGGTAGATTACAGATGAACGCAGTTTCTGGTTGTTTGAGAGTTACTAATAAAAATAGGTCTAACTAATGCCATATCCCATACTATACCATATCATAACATAAACACTGTATTGACTTTATTCATTTGTAAAACATTTTTAGAAATAATAAAACACAGATATAAGACCCCATTCACACCAGGGTGACTGCACATTTTTTTAGAACATTTGTGCACGTTTTTATGCGCGTTTCAGTGTTTGCTGTCCATATGCAAGAACGTTTTTAGGGCCTGTTCACACGACGTCCATTTTGTGTGCTGATCGGCTCCGTGCGCTGCTGCACTCAAAATGCATCCCAATGTATCCCTATGTGTTTTATGGGCTCCAGTTCTCACGTGCGCAGTCCGTTCAGGTTACGACTGCATGTCAAAAATCTGCATGTCACATTTTGTCAGGTCCGGAAACGGTCTGGATACGCAAACGCGTCAAAAACGCGTCAAAAACGCACTGCGCTGCAGCTAACATACTAATAGCCCCACTCCAGAATTTTTTTTTTTTTTGCTGGAACGCATTAAAAACACGGCCAAAACGCGGCCAAAAACGCTCCACGTCTGCTGATCAGGACCTGATCAGGACCTGATCTCATGTGAACAGGCCCTAAGGCATGTTTTCAGCTCATTTTCAGTTGTCCTATGAAAAGCAGCCTCGGCCACAAATGCCCTTTAAAAAAGTGCCAAACGGGCTGATCATTGCGTTTCCATTGAAGTCTATGGAGCAAAACGAGCTGATAAGCGTAACAAATGCTCAAGGACTATTTTAAACAACAAACGTATTGTTACGCGCAATTCAGCACGTTTGCGCGAGCAGCCCCCATAGGAATACATGGGATTATGATTTGCATGCGTTTCAGTGCGTAAAAAAACACGCAAGGAAACGCCCTGGTGTCAGGGGCCTAAAGCAAATAAACAAATAAATAATCTAAAACCATTTGAATTCTGCTGTTGAGAAGCTGCTTCTCGTTGGCGCTTGGTCTATAAGTCACAGTCTGGTGTCATTGTGTGCCATGCAGGAACAGCAGTCCTGAGAAACACAGTGGGCAAAACTGAGAATGTTCCCTTCAGAGAGATGGGATGTTGTTCCCAGAACACCAAGTGAAGGACCCATTCACATCATAGTGTTGCATTAATCGCACAATACCTTGCACGCCTAGCATACAGTTTACCATGCGCTAGGTGCGTCATTTAAATGGCACCCCATCGCACCTCCCAGCCGCAATGTTCTGTAATGCAGCGCAATGCATGCTAACCCAATACTGTGTGTTGCGATGAAAAAAGTCATACTACTTTTTTTTCACTGCAACGCACAATATTGCAGAACCATGAGTTGTGCTGTGTGCACACTGGGGCTGCATTCATATGAAAGGCAACACGACAGGAGAAGCACAGGGAGAACATGCAAACTCCTCATAGACAGAATGTCCTAACTGGGATTTGATCTGGTGATCCTCAGCTCTGCAAGGCAGAACTGCTAACCACTTAAGGTGCCCATACACCTTACGATTATCGGACAAAACTTTTCGTCTGCTGATCGAACCGTCGTACGTCGATTTTCGTACGACGGCCCCATCCTGCCCCGATTATCGAAAGGTTCAACCAGCGGTAGTTAAAAAAAAAACACCTGGACAACTTGCGGTAATTGACAGCAATTATTTTCGCTTGCGCATGCGCAGTGTTAATCGTACGACTTTTGACGGACGGAAACGCCACCAACCATGCGAACATCGTACGATCAACCAACCGTACGATCAACCAAAGTTTTCAAACATGCTTGACCGTCAAAAGTCGTACGATTGCACAGTACTATCGGTCGGGCACTCTATTCACACGTTACGATTGTCGTACAAATAGTCGATTGCATACGATTATCGTACGATAATCGTAAGGTGTATGGGCACCTTTAGACAGTGTGCTTCCCAAATCAGAGTACTTTAAATTTCAGCAGAGGTTATTGTCAGTGAGAACTCATTCCTAAATAATCAGTAGGTATAGAGATATAAGCATGGGAAGTTCTATTTAAACATCATCTTCTCCTGTAAAAGCCAAACTTGTCCCACAATAGGTCATTTAACACAATGGTCGGAATGACAAAGCTGGAGTAGATGACGCCAAGCTTGACTTTTACATGAGAGGTGGAGATTTGAGATGTAGCCAATTAGTTGTGTACTTTGCCTGTTGTCTGTAGAATCTGCTTAGCTCAAGACTCTCAGGGGGAAGTCAGAATTCTTAGGAAGTATTGCGAAACTATGTTATTTGGCAGCAGATGAACTGGGTGGCAGGCTTTGGTTTATTACACGTGATTTCTTATAACATCAGCCTGGCTTCTCTCACAACTTTTCAGCCTGTGGTTTTAAATATACAGCTATTAAATGGCAAGAATTACAACACTTCTAATGTCACTGTAATTATACATGCAAAACAGTCAAGCAAAACAAACCCTACAAAATTAATGTACCTCTAAAAACTACAACAGCTTATTCTTTATTGGCTAACAAGAATATTACTGGGAAGTGGAGAACAAAACGGTATACCAAGAGCTAACTAAGGTTGTTTAAAATGAAATAAAACAGCATTTGTTGCATGCTTGCGTGAATCTTGCAGCTGAACTTTGGGCAGATAAAACATACACAAATGAATGCAGAGCTGTATTAAATAATACATCAATACATGTATTTTTTTAAATGCAAGCAGTGTAAGTATGAGAATTTAATCTGGTTTCAGCTTCTTGCAATCCCCTTTACAACAATACTTACTGGACAGGCTACAAGGGAGGAGAAGCACTAGGAGCCAGTCAGTTGGGCTGCAGTGCTAATAAGAAACAAGCTGGTGGGATGAGAGAGCAGATTAACAGAGAGATGACCTCATCAGTCTGTCCTTCTCTTTTTACAATCCAGTTACAGGCTGGGGGAGTGACAGGACCTGTAAATGTTAATTAACTGTGGTAGATATCCTATCCTGATTAGATCTCCTATCCTGCCAGCAGTGGCGTAACTAGAAATCACAGGGCCCCACAGCAACATTTTGTATTTTCTTCGCTGCCGACGCCGGTGTTCTATCGAAAGCTCCGACTCGTCGAGCTCTCTGACTGGGCACGTCACATCCGGTGACTGCCAGTCGGAGATGTACAGCAGATGGAGCTAGTGCGCATGGCCTCCTCCGCAGCTGCTGGCTGTCACTGACTCAGCAGCTGCACAGATCACAGGTTGTCAGTGATCTGAACAGTGGCGTGTTCCTCCTCACAGCCACCAGTGACAGACAGCATCCTGAGATGCCATAGCAACCCAGGCGGCCCGCACAGCATCAGAGGGATGCCATGGCCTGGCCCCCCTGTGCCTTGAGCCCCATAGCGGCCACCTAGGTCGCTATGGTGATTGTTCCGCCACTGCCTGCCAGACAGAGCTGTGCTGTGCCTTGCTGTGTGGAAGAGCTATGTGAATCTCAAGACTGAATGAACAAAAATACAAATCCTTTGGAAGGCAGAACAGTAGGCCAGGTCATTCAGGCTGGAGAGGAAAGAGCTACGTTATGCTACAGGTTCACTTTATGTTGCTCTTGGCAGCAGCACATACTCCTCTGCCATCTTTTAGAAAAACAATTATATACCACACTGTATTTTAGTGGTCATATGATCCTGCCCCCTTTTATTGTGGGGAAATTTGGTGTATATATATAGTAAAAAACACATGTTAAAGAGGGTTGTGCAATCCCCTTAAGCCCTAGTGCCCGACCTGTAGCCCAGAGTCACATGCGGCCCCCTCTCACTTGTTGTATGGTCTTTAGGACCCTTCTAGACAGTAGTTCCTACTCAGGCCAGTAAAGAAAACATATTCTTTAGACTGGTTTCTAGTAGTTAAATGGTTTCTTTTATTTCTTTCACACTACCTTACTTTTTCTGTGCTGTCCATTTATATATATATATATATATTTT
>NW_017306963.1:12222-57647 GCF_000935625.1 Nanorana parkeri
TTTTTTTTTTTTCCTTGTGATATTTTTTTCCTTGTAAACCATCTGCTGTTTAAGCGGGCTGTAGGAAGTGCTAGTACGGGAGCTGTGACGATTATGCTCTCATCCTCACCCTGCTCAGAGATTTACCAGCTCACAAGACAAAATCCAAGCACAAGCACAATGGGAGTGATTGTTACTGTGTGTAAAGATTAACCCTTTACACTCAAGGTAGCTACTAACACGTGTTTTATTGGAAACATGCACCATTCACAGCATCCGCTGTTCAATTCTGGCCTTTAAAAATTGCTCTATCACTTGCTGCCACAACCAGGCGTGAATGTAGTGGAGTTTGCACTACAGTAGCTCTTCACAAAGACAAAATTCTTTAATTCATAGTTAGAGCATTATAAGATTCTGTTTAATTATTTTTATTAAATGTTTTAATGAAAAGAAGGGAAAATGGTGCACAAAATATTTACAGAAAAGCTACTAAACCAGACATAAGCAACAGTGAAATAATGGGGCTTTTTAGGTGCTTATACACAATCTTGTATATAAGAAAGTGCACTGCGCTTCAATATCCAAATTAACATCCAATATCAATAGCAATTGTCATAGGACCACATTAAAACGATAGTGATAATAAGTCAAACATCAAATGTGCTATAATATTACTTATCCTATATGGAAAAATTGTGTTCAAACAACTTGACAATTGTTATAATACTGGATGATACTTTAAAAATTGAAGTGCAGCGCACTTTCTTATACACTTTTAAGGTGGTACACACACTTTTTAGCACAGCAGCTGATAGTGAGCAACCCTTTCCATAGCGCGGATCCTGTTATTTCACTAATCGGTAATACACAATCTTGTTAGCTTAAAATTACATTTATTGAAACATATTGTAAAACTAGACAAACACTCCTAAAAATCATAAAACCATTTCATAGTTCTACTCCACTTTCAAAGGCCAATTGTGTATCATATACACTCATATTACTTATGTTATAGAACAACCTGGATACGTGCCCATTGGTGTCTCCTTGTTTTTTGTGTGTGTTGTAACTCTACAGTTCGCTGCAACAAATTTTGGTTCAACGCATTTCGCATCCAGCTTTTTGAAGAACCGAAGGTAAGTCTATGCTTTTTTCCAACAAGAGATTTATCATAACATAAGCAACATATTATTATACTGTACATCCAATGTATGTTAAGATATCATGAGGAGATAATCAAAGCACTTACTTTTTTGGCATGTGGACTGGCTAACAAACCTCCATACATCCAGTAGGTGGGGGGCCAGGGGGAACACACACAGGGGCCAGTACTGTCATAATGTCATAATATTATAATAATTACTTAAACATGTAAAAAAACATGTTTTTTTACATGTTTGGTGGAAAAAAAATTCAACACACAGGGCGCAAGGGGTTCTTCACAGTTAGAGTGGTTAAGGTCTGGAACTCGCTGTCGCAGGAAGTGATTTCAGTTAAGAGTGTGGATTCATTCAAGAAACTCCTGGACGAGTTCCTCGGAGACTATAACATACAGGGGATGTCCTAAAGGTGTCACTCTTTTACAACTGTACTCCTCAGTTATTGTTTTATTCTTGGACCACTCTAGCCTAAAACATCAATATTGGTCAGAGATTACTTGTAATATACACATATAAAAATGTAGGGGTCTATTCACTAAGCTGCCGAAGGATCTAGCCATAGCTTCGGCTGATCTTTCGGCTAGCTTCGACCACAGGACCCCTTTGGTTTAGTATTCACTATAGCCCGTACAGCTCCTGAAGTTGGCCGATCGGCTCAGTCGAGCCGAAGGCATATGCCTCGGCTCGACTGAGCCGAGGTGAAAGGCGAAGCCGGCCGACAGCCTGCTACTGACAGCTGGGCGCAGCCAGCCGTCATCTCCCGGCTGGCTCCGGCCACTTGCAGAGACAGATCAGCGTCCCCTGGTTACCAGGAAACCAGAGATGCTGATTTGTCATTACTCTCCCAGACGCTCCGGGCGTCTCCCGCTATTCGATAGCGGCCCCCGGCTGCCTGGCAGAGAAACACCTTCTTCCCTGCTTTGTTTTTCTGACATCGTAGCCGCTGGCCGCCGTCAGTCAGAAAAAAAACACCTTAGGAATACATAGCTAGATTCCTATTGGCTATTTCAATTTGCAATAGCCAATAGCTAACTAGCTATAGCACCCGCCCACTGCTGCTGTCAATCAACAGAGGGGACCTGAAGTTCTCCATCAGGTCCCCTTCTAGTGATTGACAGCAGCAGAGGGCGGGTGCAGTAGCTAGTTTGCTATTGGCTATTGCAAAGTGAAATAGCCAATAGGAATCTAGCTATGTATTCCTAAGGTGTTTTTTTTTAATTATTATTTTGACGGCAGCAGAACCGCTCGGACAATAGAAAACAGTTGGGCGGACCTAACTGTTACTGCTAGCTCCGCCCAATCAGTTTTCCATTTTGTTTTCTACTTTTTTTAACTATTTTTCTATTCTGCTTGGTACCAAAGAGGTACCGAGCAGAATAGCCGAGCCATTCACTCACTGCCGTTCGGCATCTATTTGAATAGGCCGAACAGCAGCGAGCAGCCTGCCGGAGGTTCGGCTTAGCCGATCCACATGTTGGATCGGCTGAGTCGAATTCCTTCTGCACTTCGGGTCGGCCGAACATGCTGAGCATGTTCAGCCGACCCGAAGCCACACGAAGCAAGCCGATGTACGGCTGATTTCAGCCAATATACGGCTGAAATCAGCCGTACAAGCCTGAAGTGAATAGCTGAACAGTGTTCGGCTCACTTCACTTCGAGACGGTTATTCACTCGGCTTCCTGCAGCGGCTCAGTGAAAAGACCGCATAATTTTTAACATTTTTTTTTCATGTATGTGATTGGCTTAATGTAGCTTAATGTAAACTATATAATTAAGCTAATGCTTTAAAAACTTTGAGGGGGAGTTATCAAAACTGGAGCAGGCAGAATCCCATGGCAACCAATCAGTGTCTATGTTTCAGATCTTAACTGAACAAACTAAAGATAGAAGCTGATTGATTACTGACGGGCAACTGCTACAGATTCTGTCTACTCTGGTTTTGATACATTGCCCCTTGGTTTCTAGCATAGCAGAGTAAATATCAGTAGATGTTGAAAAGAGGTGGTGATGTTCATTCATAGTTCAGTAAACAGGCTAGAAGTGAAAATTTGACATATAAAGCTGCATTGCTGAACAAGGAAATGTGTCACCTGCCTAGTTGTAAACCACATGAGATTGGCTACACAGAATTACAAACCTGTAGGCAGTTAAAACAGTAATGGGGAGATTCACAAAGCTGCTGAAGGCAGCCAGTTAATAACCCAGCCGAAGTGAACAGAGCCGATCGACATTCGGCTATTCACTTCAGCTCAGTATGGCTGATTTCAGCCGTACATCAGCTAAAATCAGCCGTACATCGGTTGCCTTGAGTCAGCTGAAGTGCCGAAGGAGTTCGACAATCCAACATCTGTATCGGATGAGCCGAAGCTCCAGCAGCTCACTCGCTGCCATTCGCCCTTATTCTCATAGGGGTCGAGCAGCAGTGAGTGAATAGCTGAATGCCGCTGAGCGGCATTTGCCTCGGCTATTGCGAACATAATAGAAAAAATGAAATGAAAAAAAAAAGTTTAAAAAGAATTTAAATAAATGTAAAAAATATATATATTTTTAAAAAAAGTTAAGGAAATAAACCTTTGGCACTGGGAGGGTCGCCCCTGGAAAAAGCACCTTGTCCCTGTGCCGATGGGGACAAGGAACTCTTCCCCACAAGCCCTGAGGCGGGCAGGGGGGGGGCTTATTTACATCATGGTACCCCTTTAATAAAGGGGTACCCAGATGCGCCCCCCCCGTGAATTAGTAAGGGGTACCCCTACCCATTTACTAAAGGGTTCAATAAAATTGTATAAAAGAGGCCAGACTTTTGAAAAAATCCTTTATTTGAAAAAAAACATTGGGCGGAGTTAGTGGTGACATCCCGGACAAATCAAAAGACATGGGCGGAGCCAGCCTTGACATCGCGGCTGGCTGCGGCCACTACGGCATATGCGTTCGGGCTCGATTGAGCCGTTCGGCTGACTGAACCGAAGGGCTCAGGTGGCCGAAGCGAGCCAAAGGATCAGACAAAGGATTCACTACCTTTTGAATCAATGAACCAAGCAAGTATTCCCATCTGGCAGGGTCAGATTCTTGTATGGACAGAAGAAGAACTGCAGTGGGGGGACTGAGACACCATGGCCCACAGATCATACCAGCTTCATCCAGTACTGCGCACTTTAGCATCGTTGCCTTAGCCACTGCTACTAAGTTCAGAAGCCAGGCAAGCAGCATTTTCAGATGCTAGATTTTCAGATGTCAGAAATAGCAGCTCCCATAGTGTTCAGTATAAAATAGTCCTTTGTGCAGATAATTTTCCCAGTCCCTGAAGGATAATTATGTGGCTGCAGTGAAACTATTTGCTAATAATAAGATGATGACTTGGCAAAGCCTACGGCAGTCTTTCCTACAGTTACATCATCTGGGATTTCCTGAGGTCTGGTGATACTGACAGCATATGCTATAGTGATGGTAGATTTCAGCTGTGATATCAGTATTTCAATGTATACAGAAACAGCTGTACAAAATATCACATGGTCCCTGACTACTAGCAGTATTGTGGGTGCAGAGATTCTGCTGTTTCCAGCCAGACAGACATTTGGAGGTCTATTCACAAGCTTCGGCTGATCCTACGGCTAACTTCGGCCCCAGGACCCCTTCGGTTCAGTAGAACCGAAGATCTGCTGTACGAGCTATTCACTATAGCCCGTACAGCTCCCGAAGTTGGCCGAGCCGAAGGCACTTGCTTCGGCTCGACTGAGCCCAGGTGAAATCCGAAGCGGGCTGTACGGCCGGCCATTGGCTGGCCGAAAGCCTGCTAGTGACAACTGGCTCCGGCCCCTTGCGATGACATATCAGCATCCCCTGGTTACCAGGTAACCAGGGAACGCTGAACTGTCATTACACACTTAGAAATCGGCAGTGCCGCCGTGATATCACGGCGGTTTCGCCGAGTTCTCATTGTAATGACAGATCAGCGTCCCCTGGTTACCTGGTAACCTCAGCAGAGCCGGCTTTGATACCACCGGCAACCCCGCCGAGCTCTCATTGCGGGTAACCTCAGCAGAGCCGGCTTTGATAGCACCGGCACCCCCGCCGAGCTCTCATTGTAATGATAGCTGGTCCCGGCCAATAGAAAACAGTTGGGCGGAGCTAGCTGTCAGTGCTAGCTCCGCCCAATCATTTTCTATTTTTTTTTCTACTTTTTTTAACTGTTTTTCTATTCTGCTCGGTACCACAGAGGCTGTTCGTCCCCTATGAGAATAGGCTGAACAGCAGCGAGTAGCCTGCCGGAGGTTCGGCTCAGACACTCCAGATGTTGGATTGGCTGAGTCGAACTCCTTCTGCACTTGGGAGCCAGACGAAACAACCCGATTGGCTGAAATCAGCTGTACAAGCCTGAAGTGAATAGCCGAACAGCGTTCGGCTCACTTCACTACGGGTCGGTTATTTACTCGGCTGCCTATAACCCCCTTGGTCGACATGCAGTGAGAGAAGAGGATCAGCAAGACCACCTTGTGCAGGGCTGCTGGGCTGAGTCTGCATTATTGATGTACAAATTTGTCTCTTCCATATACAGTCTTATGCAAACGTCTGGTCAAAGTCTATGTTTACACTGTATTTAGGATATGTAAACCTTTGGTGTAAGTTGGGTGCATCTTCGGTGAAAACATTTATAAATAGACTCCTAAGTCTGTGGGTAGCTTGATGTATTCTATTAATGAATACAAAGCCTGCTCGGATTGGTTGTGTACATTGCTCGCCGTGATTGGCTCAGCGCGGTATACTGTATGTAGCCGAAGCTACTGTACATACAGTATTACCGCACATCCAGCGGGCTGACAGATTAGCCTCCCTGGCGGTCTGATTACTTTTTTTTCCTGTTTTTTTTCGTGTTCTATTTTTTTTTTCCTTTTAAAATTCCCGCCGGTTCCGCCCCCCTGCGATGCGGACGCTAGCAAGGGAGACGGAGGACACAGCGGGGATCGTGGACAAGGTAAGAGAATGTAATCCCGAGTGTGGCTCGGGGTTACCGCTTATGGTACTGAAAATTAACCCCGAGCCACACTCGGGAATACCGCCATGGAGGTTAGTGGGTGTATTGAAACATTATTTTGGGCAATACTCGTCTTATACGACAAGAATAGGCCAAAACCTATGACATAGCCCAAAAACTGACCACCATTGGACCTGTGCAGACTTTTCCACTGACCACCACTGGACGAGTGCATACGTCTCCATTGGCCACCACTGGACCCATGCACAATTCTCCACTGACCATCCCTGCACTTAGGCACACTTCTCCACTGACCACCACTGGACCTGTGCACACTTCTCCACTGACCATCCCTACACACGTGCACACTTCTTCAGTGATCACCACTGAACCCATGCACACTTCTCCACTGACCACCATTGGACCCGTACACAGTTCTCCACTGACCAAGACTGCACCTGTGTACACTTTTCCACTGACCACCAATGAACCCATGCACACTTCTCCACTGACCACCACTGAACCTGTGCACACTTCTCCACTGACGACCACTGACCCTGTGCACACTTTTCCACTGACCACCAGTGAACCCAAGCACAAGTTCTCCAGTGACCACCAATGTGATAGAGCACACATCATACTTTTTCACTGACTGCCACAACCTTTAAGCCTGCCTCCCCTGATTGCCCCATGCACTCACACACTTTTGCAGTGAGTCACAGCTTCTACTCACTATTGTTATGACTATGTCCTATTTGGGAAATCTCCCCTCCACATGTTTACTAAATCTGCATTCACACAAAGTGCAATTAGATGTGTTTACATGCATTTAAAATGGATTTCTGAACGCACATATAAGCAGCTAATGATTTCCAATGGAGCTATTCACAAATTGCATTTAGGGGCTCTTATCTGTGGTTAGAAAAATAAAAGTCAGGTGCGTCCAGGAATCCATATAACTCCAAAGTGCATGTGCACGCAAGGAAACACGATTTGATGCTAGGACTTGTTATTAGATTTGTCTAAATGCATATGCATGTAAATGTACATAAACATGCATCATTTAAGGCAGCTAGAAGCATAAACTGCATCTGGCTTGACAGATTTGTGTCTGCAAATAGAGCACAAACACGCAAGCCACAAGAGTGAATGAAGAATGTCATTCGCAGATGTCCAGTGCCCATTATGGTGATGTGATTATAATATAATGACCACCATTATACAGCTAGCCAAGCAGTAGGAGAGCAGGGATGTGGGAATCTCCCTTCTGCACAGCAGGCTTATTATTCAGGCAGGCGCTGGGGATTTTCTGGGCGCAGCTGTTATCCAGCCATGGTGAGCAGCAGTACACAGTGAGGTGCAGTGAAGGGGCTGCCACATCACGTGACGGCGCCTGGACTTTTCGGCCGGGACTTTCAATCCTTATCAGGGTTTTCCCGTGGCTTGGAATGTAGCAAATTCCAGGCGTGTAGCCCCGACCTGGCACCGCCCCCCGGTGACGTCACTCTGACCAGAGCACTCCAGGCAGCGGGGCACTTAACAACAGCAGCTGCTCCAGCCCGGATGTGTAACCCTTGTTCTGCCAGTGCATAATATGCCATCCATCATTTACTGCCATGGATGGCATATTATCAACGGTAACAATTAGAAATGAATACTTTGTAAAAAGAGCCCTGTTTCCTCGTTAATACCGTCTGTGGTGAGGTCGGCAAGATGGTGAGGTCGGCAAATTCGAATGGGTTGGCAACACCGGAGTAGCTGCAAATCCTGCAGGAAAAGGCATGCTGAGTCCAGTAGTGCCACATCTCTAAAGATATACATTGAAATAATAATTTACATTACGGCAAGCAGCCTCTTATCCTGTACCAAGCAGCTCTGGGAAAGGCTGCACGATCATAGAAGTGATGGGTCTGATTTACTAAACCATGACATGACGTGTACAGCTTCAACCAATCCATTGAAGGGAATTTATGAAAAGTGAAGCAGACAGAATCTGGAGTGGTTGCCCAGGGCACCCAATCAGCTTCTTTCTGTATTTTGTTCAGTTAAACTTTGAAAATGAAAGTGACGCTTATTGGTTGCCATAGGCAACTGCTCCAGATTCTGGTTCAGTTTTGATAAATGTCCCTCATGATCTTTCTTTAACCACTTGAAGACCAGGTGTTTACACCCCCTTCCTGTCCAGGCCATTTTTCAGTATTCAGCGCTGCGGTACTTTGATTGACGTTTATTCCGTCATGCAACGCTGTACTGAAATACATTTTATACCATTTTTTGGGGACACATAGAGCTTTCTTTTGGTGGTATTTAATCACCACTGGGGGTTTTATTTTTTACTATATTAAGGAAAAATTATTGAAAACGCGCACCCGCGAAATCGCAAAAAACTACCATACCCAAAACTGACCATAGGTGACGCTTTAAAAGCTTTTACAGCTCATCCGTTTAGTGTTATCAGTGATTGATGGCCCTATAATTATTGCTCTCATGCCGACGTTCGCGACGATATGTAACGTGCGTTGTAATGGGTGAAATCGTCGTTTTCGCACGTATGCGCACCCGACGCCTGTTTGCATGCGTGTATGTATGGGGGAGACTTTTAAAAAAAATTAAATTCTTTTTTTATTTGTAACTTTAAAATTTTTTTTTTGGGGGGGGGGAAATTAATTTCATATGATCCGTAGAGAGGTACGCACTTTTGGCTATGGGACCATTGGCCAGAAAAGCCGGCTCCATGCTTTCTCGTCATCTAGTGACGAGAAGCATGGAGACGGCTTCCTTGCTAATTGGGAAGCTGGGTGGCGAGTCTTTACACGCTGCCCGGCTTCCTAGCTAATAAGGAAGTCAGGTGGTGAGTCATTGAACGCCGCCTGGCTTTCTGAATGGAACTTCCGGTATTCGGAATCGGCGAGTACCGGAAAAAAATATCGGTACTCGATACCGAAATACCGGTATTGGTGCATCCCTAACTGAAATACATATCTGTGAGGGAATAGCCATGCACAGCTACCCCAAATGTAAAAAAAACAAAACAGAATGCTGCAGGTAGAATAACCCTAGGATTTGTGGGTGGGGGGGGTGAAATGGCACCTCCTTGCTCCATGTTAAAAATTGTAAAGTAATGCATTTTGGGGTTAAATCAGGCAAGCGGAATACACATTAATGGGAAGTCCACTAGGGAAGTCAGAAATGGAAAAAGATCTGGGGTTCATAGTAGACCACAGACAGTTACCTGCGGAGCAATAGGCGGAGGAAGGGACATGACTGATGCAGGTCAGACCTGAACAAGAAGGAGTTAGGTGAGTATTGGATGGAAGGGTGTTTTTTCTGTTGGGTTTGAAAAGGGGGGAGGGAGGTGCCAGCTAGCATAGTGATAGGTGGGTTTAGCTTTGGGGGGTGGAGTTACGGGTCCATCTTACTGTACAGTGTGAGGTAGGGAACCATTTTAGGTGGGAGAGAAAAGGAATCAGTCCCACCCCGATAGTATTTCAGCTTGTTGTTTTTACGTTTACTAAGGGTTAGTTTCCGCAAGTGTGGAATATGGGGAGGAGAGATACAATTTTTCTAGTTAGGGTTATGGGTATTCCTTTTCTGCGTTTAAGGTGGAATTCGTGTTTTGGGAGATATGTCTGACTTCATTTTCTTCTAGGTTGGTCGTCCATTGGGCGGGACCCTGGTGGTGCCATACATCGACGACGAAGAACTGGCTCTCCGCAAAGTGAAAAGGGGCGGGGTTGTAGGGAAGTGCCAATGGTGGGGCTACTGGGCTCCATAACAAAGCTATGAGACAAGGCTACTAAATTTAAATTTGTTCATGCTGGAAGTGAGGCGATTAAGGGGGGACATGATTGTAATGTACAAAATGTTTATTGGTGATGGTAATATCAGTAATAGACTGTTTACCGTAAACTACCTAACAAAGACTAGAGGCCACCACCTAAAGTTAGAACCCCAACGGTAAAAAAATGAAAAGAAAAAAAAACTTGGAGTCCCACCTAAAATCCCATACCAGACCCTTAATCCAGGCAGCAGCCTGGCAGGGCAGGAAAGGGGGGGAGGAACGAGCGAGTGCCCCCTCCCACCACCATACCAGGCCACATGCCCTCGGCATTGGAAGGGTGCTTTTCCAGGGGGGACCCTCTGTAAAAGCACCTTATCCCCATCCCGATGAGGACAAGGGCATCTTCCCCACAACCTGGCCCGGGGTTTGTGGGGGCCTATGGGCAGGGTGGGTCATCTGCACCTAGGTACCCATTTCATAAAGGGGGCACCCAGATGCCCCCTCTTTGTGAATGAGTAAGGGGTACTTCTTCACTATTCATTCACTAAATAAAATTAATCCAGCCAAGGTTTCCTAGGTAGGTTGCCATGTACAAATATGGGTGCTGATTGTACCTTAGATAAGACACGCAAAGCTACACTTGTATTCTATGCAAAGCAGAGAATAGTTCAGATGTAGGTCATGCTCAGCACTGCCTCTAGAGGACAGCTAGAAAAACTGCGACTTCTCGGAACTAAACTCCTCTCATGCTTACTCCCATGGAAGGAAACCGAAACTAGGCATTTACTAGAAAGAGCTTTGTCACGCCTTGTTTTTCGCCTGGCAAAGGACAATCTATCAAGCTCACTGTGTAAAGTCGGTATTCTCCAGTGGATTCTTGTTTGTCTAAGTTACCTCAAGCATTACTACAACCGACAAAAAACACTGACAGTAGAATATTTCTTGACAATAAATCTAGTTATGAGCAATGTGCTGCTGACATCTCAGATATATGGAGGGAGATTTCCAAACAATTTACTTACAGCAGCAGGTGCATGTCTATTGTAAATCCAGCCGCCTCTCAGTTAGGCTCCGTTCACACCTGGGTGGTTCGATCCTGTGGATTTGTCCCACAATCCCATACATTCATGCAATCGCGATCCGAACCGCCTGCCGCCCAAGATGCCCCCTGAGCTATTTTTGCGCGCTGATTAGCGTGTTTTGCATATGGATTGCAATGGAAACTTGCTGATCAGCGTGTTTTGGGGTGTTTTTAATTGCGCTTTAGCGCTTAAATGCGATTAAAACGACCCAAATACGCCTTTTCAAAAATCGTGCGAAAACCGCCCTGAAACGCTTCTGCCCTGGTGTGAATGGGGCCTTAGGTTTGTTTGCAATTGTGATCCTTGCACCAGCAATCTGAGCACAACTAATGTGGGCAATGTGACAATGTTGCAGGGAGCTGAGAGATTTTCATTCAAAACACATACACAATTAAAGCCCAGCTCCATGTTTGCACTCCCCAACCCCAAAGTTTACATAAGTATACAATACACTTACCGTATTTCCAGGTGCTTTCAGCCAGTCGCGTGACATGCATGGTCCCTCCTCTTGTCTGGTATTGGTGTTCATAATACGCCACTTATATTATTAGCACCTTTCTGTGCATCAGTCAAGAAATATGTCACCAGCATATTTTCAAATCTTCATCTAAAGAAAGCGCCTTTATTAACATTCATTCAGCATGTTGAAAAGCAACGTTTCAGAACACTTGAGGGGGGCGTTTATCTGGCAAAAGTCATTTGGGACCCTGCAAGATTCTGAAACATTGCTCTTTCTTTCGATGTAGATTTGTCCATTGGGATACAGACAGAAAATAAAAGAAACTGACGTTCTCTACTATATTACAAACAACAAATTTAGCTTTACATGTACTTTAAAAGCTGATCCCACCCCTCTTGCCAGGTGAAAAAAGTCAAAAGATAGATAAGACTCTCTCCCCAGACACGGTCATCTAGGCACCACGTTACTCAGCTTCCCAGGGCCAGATTTACCCCCAGGCTACATAGGCCACTGCCTAAGGTGTCACTGCCACGGATGGCAGCGCCAAGTCTAAGGTCTGTCTTGCAGGATCCAGGTCACTTTACAGAGTGGCAGTAGGTGCCCTATGCTAGGACACACTGCTCTGTTTGAGGCATCTGAATGGGGAGATATGATGCTTTCTATCCGGGCTCGACTAATTCCAGCCAATGCTCCTTAAAGGAGAACTATGAAATACACTCATCCACCTAGTTAGAGCCGACGTGTGACACTGAAGCTGTCTCACTTCGGCTCTATTGATCGAGAACTGAGCAATCACATACCGCTGATTGCTCGGTTCCCAGTCTTCTCCATGCAGTCACCGCTGTCAGTCACCGCTCCCCACAGGGATTCCCCCTTCCCCTCTCCAGTGCTGACTGAGGGGGCAGGCAGGAGAGGGGGCCAGCTCTGGCTGTAGAGAGGCAGAGCCAGTTGTCAATCAGGTATTGAGAAGGATCCCGACAATATTGTCAGGATCTTTCCCAGCTGCAGCGCCGCTCTGTGCTGTCAGCATATAGCGAGCAATAGCCCACTATATTCTGAGTTTTGCGTCATAGGAGGACATTAGTAAATATCCTCTTGTATCCTTACAGACATCTATGGCCGAAAAAGTATAAAAACTAGAGCTGACACCCACCTTTATTGTTTTTCTCTAGTTGTTGTCAATGGAGCTGGCTGGCGTTGACAGAATGGCCTCCAAGTTCCATAATAATTTGTCCAGCCCTGCTTCCTGCACTGCTGACATACTGCAGCACCAGAACTTGGCGCCATCAGTAAAGCTCCTAGAACAGTTGCTCAGTTTAATTACAGAAAGTCTTTATCATATTCAAAATGGCAGCCCAACCTCTCCATTAGGAGTGTGTTTCTTTAGTAATATGGCAGTGGAGCATGTGCATTTAAAAGTTTCTGTATCAAGATTTCTCCACCCCAAAGAAAAGTGTGTTACTGCACATAACTCCCCTCCAGAAGATGGTGGCACAGAACTATATAGATGGAAAGTACATCACACAGTCCAGGCTGGGCCACTCTCTGTGCTGTGCTGTGTTACAGGCTATGGAGGGCTCCACTCCACGAAGCATGATGTACTTTACATTGCCTACCTGTTAGCAATAATTATGACAGTATTATTAGATTAATCAGCCAAAGTCATTCATATGACTAGGAATATTGTTTAGCATTTTGAAATTCCATCCCATTCCATGAATAGGATTGGTGTGAGCGCTGCCCAGTGTCTTTTACTAAACTTCTAAACCACTCCCATTCTCTACAGCATAGAGACTAATGATTTTGTAGTCCAAGATAAGAACAGATACTTTGCGATAACACAGGAAATGTGCAGACGACACAGGAGAGCTCTCAATTTCTGACAAGAGCAACAGTTTTTTTTGTACTTATCAAACGGATATAATAGAATGCTTCCAATGGTAGATAAAGTATCTAAGGTAGTACAGATTAAAATTTAAGGCAGAGCTAAAACCTCCATTTGTGACAGTGATGGAGTGAGATATCTGAATCAGCACAAATGTACCTGTTAGGTCACTGGCCTGAACCTGCTCTGAATTTGAAATGTCAGGAGAATGCTCACTTTGAAGCCTCTGCTAGCATCACATGACATAGAGCTGGTGCATCACAGCATCTCCATGTTATAGCAGACAAGTTAGTTTAGTCTGAGTCTCACAACCCTAACTATCATCCCTATTATGCTTCCCCAGTTGTTTAAATTTGGAGTTTAGATCTACTTTCATATATGTATTGACAAGGGCACTGATAAAAATAAAAACAGGATCAAAGTGTGAGAACAGAGTTATTACCCAAAGATTGCAATTAGCTGTCTCCCTCTTGGTCAGTTGTCTTAGGACTTTTCTGTGTCAGCCTATACGGATGAAGAAAATACAGAATCATTTTATTTCATTGCTATTACTTATAGTATTTTAGACATTCTACATGGAACAACTGTAAGTGGCAAAAAGGGTTTGTTGTCATGGGGGTTACATAGTTACATAGTAGTTGAAGTAGTATTAAGGTCTGGGCGTTTTTTAAGACGAGTGCGCACGGGTGCCTCCATTAGTGTGTCTGTGTGTGTGTGTTACTAAGCGTACCTGTACCTCTGTATATCCCAGACATCCCAACCTGCAACACCTTATTTCAGGGAGGTTCCCGTCTCATTTCAGGGAGGTGTCCTTTCTTATTTTTGTTTTTTTATAATGATAATAATGATTATATATATATATATATATACAATGCTCTCAATAGTAGTCTATGTCCGCACTCTCTGTGCAGCAAGTAGCTTCTTCCTTCTGAGAGCCAAGCCTCGTTCTGAGGATACCCTAGAGATCACATGACCTTCCTCCAGGAGGCAAGCCTCACTCTGAAACTTTACCCACTGATATCTTATCGGAAAGGTTTACTCAGAGTAAACCTTTCAGGGAGAAAATTCCTCTCTCGCGGACGTTAGGGAGCCGCTATCTAATAGAGGGAGACTCCCTGAACATCAGGGAGACTTGAGATCCCTGATATCCTGCTCTGTGAGAAAATGATCTAAAAGCTTCTTAAGTGAGTCAATATTCTTAGCTGAAACCACTGACTGTGGAAGGGAGTTCTACAACTGTGTACAAGTGTAATGTTTACAATCTTTCTGTATAGCTTTGGCCCTACAACCCCTTTATTAGTTTCATTGTCCTTCTCTGGACTCTCTCCAGTTCAAGGACATCCTTTCTGTGGATTGGTGACCAAAACGGAAGCGCATACTGCAGATGTGGCCAAACCAGTGTTTTGTAAAGTGGCTGATTTATGGATTTGTCCTTAGAGTACATTCCCTTTTTTAGACATGATAGTACCCTGCTCGCCTTATTTGCTGCAACCTGCATATTGCACGTTGTTACTAAGGCGGATGTCCACTAGGACTCCCAAATCTTTTTCCACCTCTGATTTCCCTAGTGGAGCTCCCATTAATGAGTAGCTTGCATGCCTATTTTTAACACCAAAATGCATAACTTTAAATTTTTTAATATTAAACCTCATCTGCCATGTAGATGCCCGCCCCTATCTTATCCAGGTCTTCCTGTAATATTGCCATGTCTTCCGGTGAGTTTATCACCCTGCAAATCTGGGTATTGTCATCAAAAATCAAAATCCTGCTATTAATACCAACCCCAATATCGTTAATAAACAGATTAAACAGCATTGGCCCAAGATGGAACCCTGGGGCACACCACTGCCAACCAAAGACCACTTAGAAAACAAACCATGTATCAATACTCTCTGGGCATGATCCCATAGCCAGTTCTCTACCCATGTACACACCATGGCATCAATGCCCAAGGATTGTAGCTTGTGTATTGAGCGTCTATGTGGTAGTGTATCAAATGCTTTTGCAAAATCAAGAAACACTACATCTACTGGCTTTTCTGCATCTAGGTTGCCACTCACCTCCTCCTAGAACGCTAATAGGTTGGTTTAACAAGAATGGTGTTTCATGAAACCATGTTGATTGTCACCTATGATATCATGACCATCAGCAAATTCTTTAATATAGTTCTTAATCATACCCTCAAATAATTTGCATACTATACAGGGCTGGATTCCCCACAAGGCATGGGGCAGCACGGAGCAGAGGGGCAGCAGCGGTTTGAAATCTCCCAACGACCGGGACATGCAGTTCCGGGCACCAGGCGGTAATTTGTTTACTACATCTAGCCCTGCTTTGCACAAGCCGAGCTAAACGTAGTGTGGGGAAACCACTTATTTGTTTATTTATTATAATATTGCCAATATTTTTTAATATACAAGATACATGCAGGTGCATGCGTCCATAGACTTTAGATAGAGGAAAGTCTCTCCTCGTCTCCCAGCCGAAAATCCGAACTGCGTATGCGCCTGCCCCAAGATGCTTTGCGGCCGCCCGAGCAGTTTGGGATTTTCGGGCGGGAGCGCGCGGCGAAGACAGGGTAAGTTTAAACCGTTGTTAAAGCGTTTTTTTTTTCTTTTTGCATATAAAAAAAGTCAAAGATGACAAGATAAATAAAAATTTTAAAAAAGTAAAAAAATAAAAATAAATAAAATAAAAAAAGTGATATAAAAGTTAAAAAAAAATTCAAACTAACCCTGTCACCCCTCTCTATCCGGTTGTCATTCTCCGTGGGGGGGGGGATAGGTTGGCGGGCATGGGGCGCATTGCGCAACCTGGCCTTCGGCCAGCAGGGAGAGTGAATCCGGTCCTGATACTATGGATGTTAGGCTGCCAAGTCTGTAATTCCCAGGTAGACATCTAAAACCTTTTTTAAATATTGGTACAGCAGTTGCTTTACGCCACTCAATTGGTACCCCCTCAGTCATAAAGGAGTCATTAAAAATGAGGGACAATGGTCTCACTATAACCGTGGTTTGCTAGGGGTGAGACAGTAGATATGGCCTGTGGGCATGTATCTGTCACTGAATAGGCTAAAGCTGACCATAACTAAATGAGAAAAACATTTGATTAATTGGGCCACACACTGCGCTGTCTGCCAAATTTCGAGCAGTGTATGGCCAGCTTTAGCTTTCATTTCTAACCCAACCCAGTGTCTCTTAAAATCAATATGCATGTCTATGAGGTTTTCTTACCTACACAAATACTTCTGGTTTTAAATGACCAATTCTGTACATTAAAACATTTTTGCTGGCTGTAGAAATTAGCAGCCTAGTAGCAGTGCTGATTTTATTGGTTGTTTTGACCACTGTATATCACGTTGACTAGTCTGGTATGTTTGCTTTGTGTGTCATGACTAACAGCTCACGTAGAACAGTCAGAAAACAAGTGATTTCTATGCTGGTAATGGTCAGTAGGCAGAAAATGGCTATGCAGAGGAACTCTTAAATATGACAACTGTTAAAGGGTATTATTCATATAGGGATTATGTATGCATGTGATGAACATAAGTGATGATGGATTTTCTATATACACATTTGTTCAGTATGGGAATATACGCAATGAGATTAGAGTCTGTGGTTCAGGTTGTATTTGCTATACATCTGTTACAGATCAAGCAGAAATGGTTAGAACCTCCCACATTCCTTATTATCAAGAAAGACTGTGAAATATTCTAAATCAAAGTTTATGAAGTATTTACAAAGTATGTATTATATCTCTTTATTGCAATATTTCTTGATTAAGTTATTCATATAAGAAAGAACATTGTATTATGTATGAATATTGGTATTTGTAACATTACAGTATATAGTTTATTAGAATGTATTATTGCATTCAACACAAGAATCCTCTATTCCCATCCCCCTTGAAACCTTATGGTTTGTCTAAAGTTTCAGATTACACTTGGACCTAGATGGCCGGAGAGGAGGGGGGGGTCTGGAGCACAAAGGACTCACACTCAGACGCACGCTGACTTGGTGGACACACACTCGGACACACGCGGTCATGGAGGGACACACAGACACACAGACATGAGACTAACATTTTAAACACATACACAAGAACTTATTAATACATCTACATATTTCTATACTTTAGTTTTATGCTATTATTTTGTAATCATTTGTAACTTTGTAATTGAACACATTTATGAGTTTCAAGCAAGAACGGAAGCTATTTTTCCTCTTTTAAACTTTTCACCCTAAGAACAAGAATATGAATATGACATAAAAATATAACACCATATATCATATTCAACAACAACAAAGGAAACTTTAGAAACGTTTAGTAATGACAATCTACAAACAGATACTTATAAATAATTGCTGGCTTTGTATTCTTTGCATACCTTCATTTTCTTTTCTTCCCCAGTCTTCTGACAGTGGGCATTTGCACTAAGGGCAGATTATTCCATCTCCCTTTTCTTCCTGGAACTCTTGGCCTGCCTCCTCTGACATATGACAATGCACATCATCTGAGGGGGGGAAATGCCCTTCCCCCCAAGATCTTGTGAGATTTTGCAGTTTACAGATGAGATAGCCCCCCGGAGGCATTACTGATGTAGCCTTCCCGGGATGCATCTGTGAGGCCAAGGATACATCACCAGTAACTCATTCTGCCAGGAAGTGGAAAAACAGTCATTGTAAGTAAAAGCATAATATGTTTGTTTAACTAATAATCACAGAATGTCTTGTGATCTTTAAAAAAATACAGACATTTTGTGAATGGACAATAGTGAGGAGGGGTGGGTGATGTGACTGGAGCGCTGTACGAGAGATGCATTTCTCGCTCTCTTCAGTACCCAAAAGCATGGGGTTGTGTGCAGGAGATGGCGTGCTGCAGCCCTCAACACATAACACCCCACTTTTTAATGATAATTTATCATGCTGGAAGGTAAATTGGCATGATATGTATGCATGTGGGCTATGGACCTTAGATTGTAAGCTCCTTGAGGCCAGGGACTGATGTGAATTAGTGCTGAGTAAATTGTCAGCGATATATAAATCCCAATAATGAATAAATAAATGGAAACCAATTTGTTTATGCTTTGCTTTCTTCAGGTCCAGTATGGGAAAAATAGAATGAAAACTATAAAGGACACATACACTGTAAAAATGTCTGTGAAATTAACTGTCAAATTCTGTGAAATCACAACATCAACATTTTGTAAACTAAAAAACAATAAATTGGTGTTTACGTTACAGAAATATTCTGTAAATAATACAAATACAATTGTAAAACACAGAACCAACCACAACTGTTAATTTTACATTAAAAATATGTTAAAAGATGATATTTTTAAGTAGAATTTACAGATAACACAGTAGATTAAACAGAAGAAAACTGCAATACAAAATGCAACACAATACTGTTCAAATTACAAGTTGAAAGTGTTTGTCGGGCAGATTATACAGGAAGAAATTGTAATACATTTTACAAGATCTACAATTATTTTGGGTATGCAGTTATTCAGTTCACTGTTCTAAAATAAATAGCTAAAAAGGCACCCAAGGACTCTGTGCTCTGCTGCAAGAATATACTTATGTGAGCAATGTACCTTGGGACAATTCTCAACTGGGTGTCCCATTTACAATGTTCAAGTCCCGGCTGGGTGGAAGCACTATTGATAAAGGTACCTTTTGGTATCAGGCTCCCAATTAGTGGAACCTCAGGATCTTCATGGTACAGCAACAGGTTGGCAGCGGTAGCATGACATCTCATCCAAATTTGGTAGCACTGCTGAGAGGATGTCCTGTTTACCAGGGAGTGTGTATTCATTTTTATCAAGAAAAATTTGAGGCGCCGTTGCCTGTAACAATGTTTTTATTTTTTTTGCAAATTTAGAATGCTGTTCAATGGACTGTCACTTTATGGCTATGGAGAGGCATATAACCAGTATATAAAGTCGGGTACTCTCGAGCCCGTAGTCAGAGGTCTCTACCATTAGTGCATTTTAGGCAGTCGTCTAAAGCCTTGCAACAATGGGGGCCTCGCAGCCTGCCAGGCAGCAGGGGTGTCCAGAGACAGAGGGGGCTCTACTACAGGAAAACAGCACAGACCCTTTTCCCAGACGCCCACTCTAGCAGAATGGTAAAATCCTCTCTGTCCCTGGGCTACCGCTGAACTGACAGCAGGAGAAGGGGGGACTATTTTTCTGTTGCTGCGAATGAATACTGAGAACTGTAGCAGCTGACCAATTAGTTATAGTTCCGGCTCTGAAGCACAGGGGACGGATTGATATCATCTGTGCAGCTGACCAATGAGAAGCTCTGACCTTTTGGCACCATTTTCAAGTTCTGACTGGAGCAGAGAGGAGCTGGCAGGGGAGAACAGGAAGACAGCACCCTGGAACAGCCATATGAGAACTGAGGCCTTACTCCAACTACATCCTGTCTGCTGGCAGTGTGCACACAGGTAAAGCTGTGATTGCCAGTGCTACATTGTTATATTCACCCCTCCTGTGTATGTCTGATTGTACTGCAGCTCCTGCTGTCCTCTCCTGGAAGGGACACTTATACAGAGTGTGTGTTTGAGTGAATGTGTGACACTGTTAGTCCTCTATGATTAAAATTGAAATGTGCAGGATAAACACACACATGTACATACTGATATGACACACACACACACATGCTGACACTGCACACACATACTGATATAACACACATATACACATGTATACCTACTGATATGACACACACATACAGTATGCTGACACTGCACACACATACACATATATACATACTGATATGACACACACACACATATACTGACACTGCACACACATACATACTGATATGACATACACATGTATACATACTGATATGACACACACACATGTATACATACTGATATGACACACACACACACACACACATACACATGTATATATACTGATATGACACAAACACATACACATGTATATATACTGATATGACACAGAAATATTATCACACATACCAACATCACTCAAAGAAATCCTGACAGTACACAAAGCACCACAAACACATACACTGACATTATAAAAACACCTGCAGACATTAACACTGGTACTGAATTGTTATCTTGTTTTACTTTGAAGTATGAAATTCGGCAAGCAGCTCCCATGGGAGAAGAAAATGTGTCCAGTGGCCCCCGAGTGAATGGAGTTTGAGACCCCTGCTGAAGAAGACTACAAATCACAGCCCAGACAGGAGGAAGAGGGCTCAGTAACCACCAACATTTCCATAAAAAGGCCACCAAGTCCTCAGAACCTGGTCCATGAAGCCCCGCGCCCAGCCCTGCGCTCAGCAGGTGAAGAGGAGCTGGACTCTGTATGGAGAGCGAGAAAAACGTGTTTGCAATACTTCAAGAGACGGTACCTCACACTGGAGGGACAGTGTCGGAGCACATTATTTTTGAGTGGAAACGTTTTTAAGTTTGTTTCCGTGAAACATTTTTGAGTTGGTTTCCGAAGATTCAGCCCTTATCCACCTTATTGTGTGTGCTAAAAGATATTCCTTTTTGGTCTGGACTGTTATGCTGGGAGTAATAGGCCCCAGATCCTAATTGTATATAGTTAGGATGTGTTCTTTCTCTTTAGAGGAGAGCATCATTCTGCGTGTCAAGACGTGCACTCCAGAGATAAATGGACTCTATTGCCATTTGTGTAACACAATAAAGAACGCTCAATGTGTCATCTTGCAGTGAACGGGCTAGAAGCTGCATGATATTGATAATTCTACAGAAAATGGCTTATAGATTTACCAGTTTAAAATGTAATTTTTGGTAAATTACACTTTTAGACTGTAAAAATTTACATTTTAAAACAGTTATAAACTGAAAAATTTTATTTTTAACAGAATTTTTCTGGCAACCACAAGTGCCATTTTAGTTTGAAAAACAGAAAAAAATGTTGGATTTACAGGTTAAAAATTTATTTTTAAACTGTAAATTGCACAGTTTTAAACTGTAAAGTTGTTTACAGTTTTAATGTATTTTTTACAGAATTGTTCTGGCAACCACAGCTGCCAGATTTTTTCTGTAAAAACAACAGGAAATGTTTTACAGTGTATTGCCTGAGCTAATTCTCATGTTAGCCACACTAATAAAAAGGCAAATGATCACTTGAGCACTGTAAATGAAAATTCCACTTTTAACCCCTTTTTTTTTTGCATAAAAGAAATAATAATAATAATATGTGACTATTGTAGGGGAAATTAGAGTGTAAGCTCATTTGATAACAAAACAGAATGGATCAGTGTTCTCTGCACAGCACTGCAGGATAAGCCTGAGCTGTTTCATTTTAAAAAATTAATAGTGTGTGACTGTCCTCCAAAATACACATTACAAGTCAGCCTTGTCAGTGTAATGATACTGGGACTGCAGTCACTCATAAGGAAGCGTTAAAGCGTTGATGACCGATGGATCATTTACTCTGTAACTTGTGTTAGTGTGGGAAGGGAAAAACTAGATTTTATAGCATTCTAAACCCTTTTCCTAGCTTTGCTCTCTTTGACATGACATTATTCTGCTTGGAATTAAGAACAGCACTGGTTGTAATCCCTGTCATTGCAGTACACTTGGTAATTCATCTTAGTTGGCTGATGGGCTCACCTATTTTTTTAAAATCACAATGGTTAACAAAAATGTGCCCATTCATTGCACACGGCAGAACTTGGAAGCCCTAGTGGTACAAATAACTTTTGTCTATATACAGGTGAAACTCGATTAATTAGAATATCGTGCAAAGTTCATTTATTTCACTAATGCAACTTAAAAGGTGAAACTAATATATGAGATAGACTCATTACATGCAAAGCAAGATAATTCAAGCCGTGATTTGTCATAATTGTGATGATTATGGCTTACAGCTCATGAAAACCCCAAGAACCCCAAATCCACAACCTCAAAAAAGTAGATTATTACATGCAATCAATAAAACAAGGATTGTACATAGAACAATATCGGACCTCTGAAAAGTACAAGCATGCATATGTACTCAGTACTTGGTTTGGGCCCCTTTTGCAGCACTTACTGCAATTACTTTTGCACAATATTCTAATTATTCGAGTTTCACCTGTATACTGAATGTCTGAAGTGTGCAATATACTTTCAATCTGCCACCATCTTCTGGGGCGAGATATGGGCAACAGAAAGCTTTTCTTGTGTGGAGAAACTTCCTGGCAGTGGAGAAATCTTAGGAAGGATTTTTTAATTGCACATGCCCCACTGCCATACTACTGAAGATGGAGAAGGTGTTTGCCCACAATTTTGTGTAGTGTATAAGCATACATTAAATGTCTCTTTGACATGTCAATAAAGTTAAAAGAACAAAAGTTCTATTCAGTGCAATAATTCAGGTAAACAACCTCCTCCGCCAGCACACGTCGGACACTAGTCCGTAAGCTAAAACTGATCGTTTAGCATGCGGCTAGTGTAAAGGGGCCCTTACTTTCTGTGTCTTGTCTTCAACTACTAGCCTAAGTATGCTGAGGCATGGAATTGGCTGGAATGTGGAAGTTCCAGTGGTACAAATAGCTTTTGCCTATCAATATGAGAATGCTGGGATGATTGGCAGTAGACTATATATAGAATAGAGCACATGGTCAGTGTGGAGCAGCATGAGCTATGTAATATACTACACAGTGTACACAATGAGGCTAGGTTATGTCACGTACAGCACAGAGGACACCGCACCAAGTTCCCAGTACTCTCAGGGCATACACTCATTCCATGTCATACCACTTTATAGTTTCCTTCAGTGGAATAGCTGCTTCTTATTTTTCAGCCTGCAAGCAGATCTGCATATCCTGGCCAGAGTCCCTCATGGTTCCCTAGATTCTGTCTGAGTTGAAGTCCGCCTATCACTTCCCCTTCCCTTCCAATGCTGACCCTGTTGAAAGCATATGAGTAGGGTTACTGCTCACACTTACTGCCCGGGGTTTGTCCTAAATATTAATGCAAGAGGCCTGACGTGAGAGGGTTACTATTTCATAGAGAGCAGGGACTGCTCAGTGATTTTCGAACTGTCATGGAGAGAGCTGAGCAGGAAAGTATCCTTGGTTGTGTTTTGGGGAGAGCTGCCTAATTCCCCCACGTGTTTCCTGAAGCATGGCAACACTCAACAAGAAGAATGCCATTATTATTAATGCTTCTTGCTTACACCTGTGCACATTGTGTTACCTGTCATTGGTAGCACAAAGCTTGAAAAAATACTTGAGCTTCTTATCGGGCAGAATTCTGCATTTTTGGCCTCATGACTTCAATGGGAGCTCGAACGTAAGGCTCCATTCACACGGGGTGATCTGGCATCCCTGTGGAAAGAACCTATGGATTCCTGAGACAGGAATGTCTGGTGTCCCCATTCAGATGTGACTGCTGTACACACTGATGTAAGTGACAGTCCACATGTAATAGTGCATAGTACGATTACATGCGGTTTGGGATAGATGATTGTCACTGAACGCAGGATAGATGAGTCCAGAGACAACCATCTTTTCCAAACCGCAGGTGTAAGCTAACTTAAGAGTGCCGCTGACAGATGCCGTCACTGCCACCCTGTCTTTAAATCGAATGTGTACAGCGGCCACATCTGGATGGGGGACACTCAGTATTCCTGCCTCAGGAATCCGTGGGTTCTTGCCATAGGGATGCCAGATCACCCCATGTGAATGGAGCCTTAGTTTTTCAAGCGATTTGTGCATCTAAAAACCGTCTCCTCCTCCTAGTAACTAACCTTCCATTGACTAAAACAAAACGCTCAAGTCTGATAAAAGCACACAAAAACATGCAAAGAAATGCTTCACAATCGCCTGAAAATGCTCACACTAATAGGGGCTTAAACATCAGGGTGTGAAGCCCAGTCATTGAGTGGCCCACCTAGGGCTACTTTATGTGTGGGGAAGTGCCATGTTCCTTGGTTTTTACCCCCTAGATCTTTAAAGTGTATGTGAACCCTAACAGTGAACTTCTCATATTTAATAACATTGAGAGCATTTTGTTATATCTGCTCAATAAGTGTCAAAGATACCTATTTCTTCTGACAGAAATCCAGTGAGCTAATAACTTCCTGCGCACACTGCCTGTTCTCCACAGTTATCAGTATAGTTCCTTGTATGCTTTGTAGACTACAGGACACCTCCCTCCATCTTATGGAGAATAGAGGAGTTCTGTAGTCCCAACACACTTTCTGCCCAGCATTGCTCCTTCTTATTATTATACAGGATTTATATAGCGCCAACAGTTTGCACAGCACTTTACAATATAGGGAAGACATTATAAGTACAATACAATTCAAGACAAGATGGTAAGGAGGGCCCTGTCCGTGAGGGCTTACAATCTATGAGGGAGGGGCAAGTGATATCTGAGGAGGTAGCTCTGTGGGGATAAATAGTTTTAGAAAGAGTTCAGTGGTTAGTTTGAAGTGTGACAGGCTTCCCTGAAGAGATTAGTCTTTAGTGATCGCCTAAAGGCAGTCAGAGTGGGAGCTAAACGGACAGGTTGGGGTAAGGGGTTCCAAAGAATGGGAGAGACTGTAGAGAAGTCCTGGAGGCGAGCATGGGAGGAGTTGACGAGGGAGCTGGTGACCAGGAGGACATGGGAAGAGAGGAGGGTTAGGGTGATACTTTGAGACAAGGTTTGAGATATAGCCGGGGGTAGAGTTGTGGATGGCTTTGTAAGTCATTGTTAATATTTTATCCTTTGGGCTATTGTAAGCCAGTGGAGGGATTGGCAGAGGGGTTGCAGACACTGAGCGGTTGGTTAGGTGGATGAGTCTGGCAGCTGCATTCATGTTAGATTGAAGGAGGATAGCCTGTGTAGTGGAAGGCCAATGAGGAGGGAGTTGCAATAGTCAAGTTGAAAGATAACAAGTGAGTGCATGAGCAGCATTGTGGTTTCATCGGTGAGGATATTTTTCTTCTTGGCTTTTGGGGCTGGTAATGATTCAAATTTTCGTGTTCGATTAATCGAATTTTCTTTTAATCGGTTCATTTCGATTAATTCTAACGCACATAAAGATCCAACTACATTGGCCTATACACATACAGCACAGCAATGAAGTAATAAAATGAACTAGGATCACACTAGTCCAGCACGTTATTAATCTCACGTGCCCTCAATATGGCCGCCGCTTGAGTGGGGCAACTCAGAATAATAACGTGCTGGATTAGTGTGATCCTAGTTCATTTTATTACTTCATTGCTGTGTGTATGTGTATAGACCAATGCTTGGCTGGCGCTCGTGCAGAAAGTTTCTTGGGCAAACTCACCGGCCTTAGTGGCTCCGTCGGGTAACGAAGGGGGGGAGGAGTCCGGTGACATCGATGTCCGTGACGTCACTGGATCGCAGACGGGACTCCCGGAAGCAGGCGGAGAGGTGAGTGTTTTCATTAGCGATCAAAATAATTTTAATCGATCAAAAAGTTTAACGATTAATCGAGAAATTAATCTTTGATTTCCACAGCCCTATTGGCTTTGAATGCTGATGTCAGGTTTTTGTGACAGTTAATGCCTTTACCGTGGTTTCAGAGTATGAATTTCTTTGTGTACATCAGCTTAGCTGCTGAGACATAATTCTGGCTTAAAATCAAATAAGCTATAAGCCTGAAATGAAAAGAAATTCTCCCAGACAACAAAAGTCAAACACATTTGTGGTTTAAGGTTAGTTTCATATGGAATCCCTCCCACTCGTTTGAGTGTTTTGTTTAGTTAGTGCGCACATATTGAGATCTTGAGAATGTTTAATTTTTTTACCCCAACTTAAGACTCTAGAATGTTTTTGCTAACAATGTTATGTTATTTAAGGCTACGTTTACATTCCTGACCATGTTTCATGTTACACCCATATTTAGAATGTAACATGGTCACATCACAGACCCCCTCCTGCCTCCTCACTTACCTGAATTGTGAGGTTCTTCTCCCCGCAGGCTGCTGCAGTTGTTTGCAATTCGCCCACACAGCCGCATCACCCATTCACATATCCTTTGAAAGGATCTGTAAATGGAGAAACTACAAGTCCCATCAGCCACTGCAGCAGAGGGACTTGTAGTTTCAGTGGAATACAAGTGCGGTGACGTCACTGCATTTGTGATCCATTGACGCTTCCTCCTGTCCCTGTTACTGCATAGAACAGTTTGCAGGAGCCAAAGCATTGCACCTGTGATGTAATGATCACAGCTACAATGCTTTACTGGCTCCTGTGAAGAAAAAAAATAAATGCACATTTTCTCTTTTATGAAGTAGTGTACATTTATTATGTTTCTGCAAAAGGCAGAATAATTCTTTAAGCTTGTTTTGTATACGAGGTACCTGATGTCAGCTTCCTGACTGTTTATGAAGGGAAGGAATGTGAATTATAGGAAGATGTTTTGAATGTTAAATGTTATACCTTCTGGTCTATGTGGCTGCACCTCGCTGCTTATTTCTCTGGCTCTGCAAACTGAATTCAAAATGACAGTCTTTCTCTTAGAGGGACACAACATCCTTGTTTTCAGTCAGATTCCTACCACAAGTATTTTGTTATTTTTCTTGGGTAATCATTTATTTTCTACAAGAAACATTGCAAAACATTGTGTGAAAAAAACGTTCAAGATTTATTATAGAAGTTCCAAGTTTCATGGTTATATTTGTGGCGATTGCTGATCTTTCTTTAAAGTGACATTAAACTCAGGAGTTAAAGGGCTATTAAACCCTCTGGGTTTTTTTTGCATATATCTAGTGCTAGCAAGCAGTAGATATATGCAAAAAAAGCCCCCGCTTTAACAGAGGTTAATACTTACCTGTGTCTTCCCCGCGCGCTCCCGTCCGAAAATCTGAAAATTCTTGGGTCGGCCGCAAAGCATCTTGGGGCGGGCGCATGCGCTGTTCCCATTTGTGGCCAGGAGACGAGAAAAGACACAAGGTAAGTCTATGGACGCGTGCACCCGCATGCAGACACCGTGGGACAGGAAGTGCCAGCAAGGACAGAGCAGTCAGCGCTGGATCGGAGCAGCGCTGCAGGGACAGATGAAAAGGACAGGAAAGAAGAAGAAGATCGGATTAAGAAACATCATTTAAGGTAAGTGCTTTAATTAACATTGGGGGGAGGGAAACATTTTTTTGACTTTAATGTCGCTGGCCCAATAAAAATAGTGGTGCTTGGAGAATGTGTTTTGTAAGATTGTTAGCCAATTTAAGAACCATGTTTTTTGCCACCTCTAGGAGGTGCAGCTTGAGACTTAGGGGTCTATTCAGGAAGCAGCCGAAGGATCTAGCTGTAGCTTTGGCCGATCCTTCGGCTAGCTTCGGCCCCAGGACCCCTTCGGTTCAGTAGAACCGAAGGGCTGCTGTACGGGCTATTCACAATATAGCCCCTACAGCTCCCGAACTTACCCGAGCGGCTCAGTGGAGCCGAAGGCATATGCCTCGGCTTGGCTGAGCCGCGCTGAGAGCCGCCGTTGGCCGGCCAACAGCCTGCTTCTGACAGATCACGGCTGATCAAGGCTGGCTCCGGCCACTTGCAGAGAGATCAGCGTCCCTGGTTACCAGCTAACCGGGGACACTGATCTCCGGACAGCAAACTCTCCCGGGCGCTCCGGAGAGAAACACTGCTTTTTCTTTTTTTATTAGCTCGGTGTCAGAATAGAAAAAAATTATAATAATTTTTGCCCATAGGAATGCATTGCTAGATTCCTATTGGCTATTTCAATTTGCAATAGCCAATTGCACCCGCCCTCTGCTGCAGTTCTCCATCAGGTCCATCAGCAGAGGGTGGGTGCAATGCTAGTTTACTATTGGCTATTGCAAATCGAAATAGCCAATAGAAATCTAGCAATGCATTCCAATGGGCAAACATTTATTTTATTTTTATTTTTTCTATTCTGACACAGCTCAGTGTCAGAATAAAGAAAAAAAAAGCAGCGCCATTTTTTTTGACGGCAGAAGAACCGCCGGCCAATAGAAAACTGTTGGGTGGAGCTAGCTGTCATTGCTAGCTCCGCACAATCGTTTTCTTTTTTTTTTTTTACTTTTTAAACTATTTTTCTGTTCTGCTCAGTCCCTATGTCCCTCTGAGCTCAGCAGCATTCAGCGATTCACTCACTGCTGTTTGGCATCTATAAGAATAGACCTAACAGCAGCGGGTAGCCTGCCGGAGGTTCGGCTTAGCCGATCCAGATGTTGGATCGGCTGAGTCGAACTCCTCCTGCACTTCGGGTACGGCCACTTAATCCATCTTACTGCTTCCTGGGTCACAGTGGCCACATAATTGATCTTACTGCTTCCCGGGTCACAGAGCCGCTGTGACCCGGGAAGCAGTAAGATAGATTATGTGGCCGCCAGCTGCTTTTTGTTTTCTGAGTCATGATCCCATCCGTCGGCTGCGCTGTCCGGCTCCATCCGTCCTCCCGCCCTCTTCACAAGCAGGCAAGCCGCCCTCTACTCCTACACACAGACGGGCTCCGGCTCGCCCCTCCTCTTCACAACATAGGCATTTGCCTATGGCCGCCCCCCAGGAAGGTGCCGCACTAGGCAAACGCCTAGTTTGCCTCGTGGTAAATACGCCCCTGCGTACCAGCCTGAAGTGAATAGCCGAACAGCGTTCGGCTCACTTCGCTTTAGGTCGGTCATTCACTCGGCTGCCTACGGCAGCTTAGTGAATAGACCCCTATGTTCTCACTTTGGTACATGGTAGGATTAGCCCTTGATGCAACCTACAATTATTTTTTAGCACAATAAATGTGGATTATTAGACAAATAATTCCAAAAAATGCTGCATTTGACGTCCAAATTATTGAAGGAATTAGTGCGTTAGTAAATGGGATATCCTTACATGACCGACCACATATATTTAGTTTTTATGTTAAATAGCAAAGTCCCATTTTCCTGTAAAATCCCCTAAGAGCACTGTCAGCCTTGGTTAAATCATTTAGGTAATTCTACGGAAGAGACAGTACATGATAATTTGTAATATACAGTCACTGTATAATTTGACTGCTAATAAGACTGTATGGTAACAATAGATACCATAGAGGGTTATTCACAAGAGTGAAGGGTTTGGAGAAGGCAGGAGAAGCGAACAATCTAGGACCTTGGTTCTCAACTGGTGGGTCGTGACTTAAAAGTGGGTCACGACCACATGTTCAGTGGGTCAGCACATGCCTTCCACTTTTCTAGGTGAGAGACTCCTCAGCCTCCCTCTAGCATAGCATCGTCAGTTCTTGCACAGAGCAGCCGTTCAAAATGTGCTGCCCGGCCATGCTTGTCAGCTTGAGGTGGGGTGGGTTAGAAGTATGGCCAAAAGGGAGCTCCATCCATATGTGCATTGCTTACAGCTCCCACATGTGCCCTGTAGAGGTGCCTGGAATGGACTGACATCACATTCTGGTTCCTGGTACCGCTACAGGGCGCACAAAGGAGCTGTACAAACAAAGCACATATATATGGAGCTGAGGATGCACTCCAGTTCTCATGAGGTAGGGAGACTGGGTGGATCTTAAAAAAAAATAAAAATAATTATAATTTTTTTTGGAGCGTGTATGTGTGTGTGAAAATGTCTGTGAGTGTGAGATTGTGTCTGTCTGTCAGTGTTTTTGAGGGTCCGTTCACACTAGTACAGTGTGGTAATCGCACAGTCCCATGCAAATAATGCACTGCACCATGCCATCGCACCTACTGCATGTTCTGGTGTGGAAGGTATGTAGCGTTTCCATTAATTTGAATGACACCCTAAACGCACCTCCCTCACACAATCCGATAGCCTGCACCGAACCCCGGGACTGCAACGCCGTGCATTCCAATACCGGGTGGACAAATGTCGGTCCTGAGGTTACACAGGTTGAGAACCTCTGATCTAGGACAACATAGCTAAACTGGAAACATTCTCCAATTCAGCTCACTTTCCAGTTTAGCTAAATTGTCCTAGATTGTTCACTTCTCCTGCCTTCTCCAAACTCTTCACCCTGGATAGCCCTGATAATGAAAAACAAAATGCCCCCATCAAAGGTGATTTCTGATTAAAGAACATAAAATGTGTAACAGCATATCACATATGGTGAGCAGATAATGGTATGAAAGAAACCCTTTGGTGTAGCACACTAAAAGATAAAGAGATACTGCAGTTGAACTCTGATACTTTGGATGGGAAAAGGTGAATGTTTGCTCAGTCTGCTTTAGATAAGAGTAACAGTTAACTTATATTAGTCACAGAAGCATGGCCTGTAACTTTAGTTCTCATCTGCCCTGAAGCTCAAGCCCTGCAATGAAAACCAGGCCAACAAAAAGATGGAGATGTTAGTCTCCATCTTTCTAGGACTTTCTCTTCACTCATGCACACCACTATATATTTGAAAAAGGGAAATGTTAAAAAAGACTTATCTGAATCTAATGGGCAGGATATTGGTCAATTTTCCACTTTGACCACTGACATCTCCTACCCCACAGTAAAGAACTGGAAACCGCTGCGTGTACTGCATATTCAGTAAGATGAGGAAGAGTCTGTGTACTTTTCCTAAGCTGAAAACTCCCTAGTAGGCTCTACATCTATAAAAAATGTATGAGAATAAGGTGCTGATTTTTTTCATCCACATTAGAGAAGACAACATTGTGCCCCCATTGTGATGATAAAATCAACATGCCCAAATGTTGGGTTATTACCCCATAATTAGTCAAGACTGTGCTAAAATAAATGCCTCAGGTTGATGTTTAAATACTGATCACAGTATGTTAATGTTAATCATGTTCACATTACATTTGTTCATTTTACACAATGCCATGGGTGATCATGTTAAAACCCTGCCCTGTTAATAGGAATATTGCAAAATATGATGGCATACATTCCTAGATGATTTTCACATGCTGAATACATCATTTTACCTCAGGGGATGACTTCCTGGAATGCCCCTGGGTTTTAGCGCAATGTGGGAAGTACCTGACAGCTACTGTCATCTTCTAAAGTTTAATCAGGGCATGAACATCAGAAGTGTACACTTAGGGATATTGCAGCTTCCAGAATAAAGTCAGCGTTAAATAAACTGAGGTGCTGGTTGTTTGCTGCTACAATTAATGCCATACTATGTATCACGTTTAATAAACAGCGACCACCTAAAGTTTCAATGAAGATAGGGGACTACCAGGAATAATATGTTTCTGATGGTGTTTGTTGAATTCAGTGTCAAAACACAATGGTGCTCATAAAGCTCACCTGAAGTCACAGAAATAGATCTCCAGTAAGGTAGATACTGTACTCACAAGCTCCATTTTTAAAGTCTCATTTCCACTTTCCTGTTACAGAAATTGTACAAGGTGTCTAAATATGACACTGCAAGCACCAGAGTTAAAGAAGAACTCCAGGTATGTCAAAAGTTAACCCTTGCAGTGGGGCTACCTCTGCACTGCAAATATTAACTGCTCGTTTTTCTCTAGGGAGAGGTAAATAAAGAAGATATATTCACCTGCTCCTCGGTCCTGTGGCGATCAGCACTCACCTCTCTGCCCCTCCGCTCCAGCTGTGGTATGTCCTTCGTCGTCCTCACGCCTAATACATTAGGCATGATGACATCAGCGGGGCTTAGATATATGCCCGTAGCCCGTAGAGAAAAACAAGCAGTTAACTCTTGCAGTGTGTGGGAAGCTTCACTGCAATAGTTAACGTTTTACATTCCTGGAGTTCCTCTTTAAGCTGCCCATACACTGGTAGATTTGTTAACAAACTTTCATATGAAAAATCTTGTCAGAACATTCGATAATGCCATCGAAGATTTGTAGAATGTCAGAATGAATATAGTTCCCAGAAAGAAAACCACATTCACTATTAGAATTTCATTATTTTGAGAACATTTTTTCCATACTGCTCCTTCAATTTTTTCTCAGCACCATGGTCGAAATTGATCGTCCATTTGACCCCATCAACCATTAGAAAATGGATAAAAAGTAGGGGAAGAGATGGGGCTTTAAAAGTGTTGTATCCAGATAGCGAGGGACTAAATCACATATATGGATATTCATTCATTAATAAATTATTTTAATTTTTACAGCATGCTCATTTGTAAAATACATAATTATTAGATATCTATACACAATCAAATAAAAGAATAGGTCAGATAAAATTCATATCTCAAGGCGTAGCATCCCCCTAGACCCCATTGGCACAATTCCTTAATTCTATGCGATATCATGATTGCTTATCTTTTTCAAATGTCCATGATTGATTGAAATATCCATAATAGTCCTCTTTGATTTCATACTGATGTTGTGCAATGGGTCTAGCCTTGACGCGTTTCGCCGGACTGGCTTCTTCAGAAGATTAGGGAGAACGCCTATAGCATATATCAGGTAACCAAACAAATAAATAGTGACTGAATTTATTGACCAGTAACAATGTGAATATCCAATTACTATTGTAGTCAAATATATATGCAATTTACGAGGAAGACCGCTGATGGACTAGTCCGCTGATCCGAGGGCTAGCCCCTATATATCCAGGGAGGCAGAAAGATGAGGGGGACACAGATAGACGGCCAATTGGGGGATTCGAATGACCCTCATTGTGCCTACTGTGGATAAATATTAACCAAAACTGTAATAGTGACAGTAAATGAGAGCTCTCATAATAAGTGTAGGAGCTACCCTATATAGGCTAGCAATACCCATATGTCTATATACCTAATGTCAAGGTATAAATTGAACCTTAACACATTGGAGATTCTCCATTTACTTTATAAAGTTAGACTAGTAGTATTGTCCTAAAATATATAGGGGAGACAATTAGAGCTGCTAGATATATACCTAATAGGTTGGAACATATACCTACAAATTTAGAAGATGTCTCAAAAGGAAGGGACAGTTCCTCCCAGAAGAGCCGTTCATCTGCACCCTCCATCCCTCCATCCTCTTGGAGAGGATGGAGGGTGCAGATGACCGGCTCTTCTGGGAGGAACTGTCCCTTCCTTTTGAGACATCTTCTAAATTTGTAGGTGAGCACACGCGACGTCATCACGGCATACCTTATCCCACTGGGTGAACATCCCCCTCCCCTTTTTGCCGGCATCCAGTACCAAGATGGCCACCGGCAGGTATGCGCACATGACTATTAGTCGTTTTGCTGTCACCCGCTGCAGGCCGCACATCTCTAGTCACGCCATTGGGGCCAGCTTTATTTGGCCCTTGTATCTGTGTGCAATAGGGACCTTAGATTGTAAGCTTTGTGAGGGCAGGAAATAATGTAGATGTGCAGTATGTGAAGTGCTGTGTAAACTGACTGTGCTATATAAATGCCTGTAATAAAAGAAAAATCATATATATTTATAGCTTCATGTAAAAGAAAAATATAGTGGTGGACACATACATAGCCTGCACTAATTTATGACATCTTTTCTTCAGGGCAGAGAGTAGTGGAAGGGTAAGGCTCAGTGCACACAAAAAAACGGAGCTCGATGGTGATATTTTCACTGGTTTGTAATTGTAAAATTGTAATTTTATGCCCATACAGTAAATTTGTATGTCACCTAGAGCCTTGGTTCTCAACTGGTGGGTTGTGACCCAAAAGTGGGTCACGACCCCGTGTTCAGTGGGTCATTGCATGCCTTCCATCTTTCTAGGTGAGAGGCTCCTCAACCTCCCCCTAGCGCAGCACTGTCAGTTCCCATGTCAAGCAGCCATTCAGGGCCTGTGCACACCTAGTTGACACTCCACTGTGCGGCAATCATGCACGATTCCACCCGGATTGCCGCGTGGTCAGGAGTCGCCCAGGTGTGCACAGATTGCGCTGTGGGTGCCATTATTTTCCAATGGCACCCCAGTCCTGCTGCGATTCCGCCCGTGCTTCCGAACGTGATCGCGGCTAAAACAGCTGCGCGTCCTGTATTGCAGAAAAAAAGGTGCAAGTACCAGCTAAAGGTTATTGTCAGCTTGAGGTGGGATAGGATGGGGCTATGGCTGCGAGGGAGTTCCATCAATACGTGCATTGCTTACAGCTCCCTCATGTGTCCTGTAGAGATGCCTGGACCAGAGTGATGTCACATTCCGGCTCCCGGCACTTCTACAGGGCCGCAAGGGAGCTGTACAAGCAATGAACATATAGATGGAGCTCTGTCACAGCACAGCAGCCCGCACTGGACCCCAGGCTGAGGATCCACTCCAGTTCTAGTAAGGTAAGAAGACTGGGTGGACCTTAAAAAATTAAATTAAAAAAATTGTGTATGTATGTCAGTGTTTTTCGAGGCCCCATTCACACTAGTACAGTGCATTTTTCGCATACTCCTGCGTGATTAACGCACTGTGCCACGCAATCACACCTACTATGCGTTCTGGTGTGGGAGGTATGTTGCATTGCCATTCATTGAAATGGTAGCCCAAACGCACCTCCCACCCACAGTTGGATCGCCCGCAATGGAATGCGCGGTACCGCAAAGCCCTGCGTTCTATTGCATTGCAACTTGTGTCACGACTTAATGACCAAGGACAAATGTGGGTCCTGAGGTTGCACAGGTTGAGAACCACTGATCTAGAGCATGCAATCTGTTGGGACCTGGGGATTTACAGGGAAAGGAGATTTTTTTAAATGAATATCTTTATTTAATTATCTATTGTTAATGGAATCTGAAGGTATATAGGAGGCTATCATTGCTGAATTTTCCTTATAAGAATGCTAGTTGCCTGGCTGTCATGCTGATGCTTTGACATCAAAGCTGCCTGATTCACTGACCTGAAATAAATTTAGAAAATAGAGAGACAAGAAATTGTGACACCCATTTGCAGAACAATTGTTCCTTGAGTCAGTCACAGCCACACAATTAGCATATTTGGAAACAGGCTAGCAATTATCTTGTGGCAAAGTCACTTTAAATTAATGTATATGTATATGTCAGGGGTTATCCCCCAACCATCTCCTTTGCAGCAAGAGATCACTTGGATAGTGAAGGAACAGAAAGACACTGATAAGGTGAACCCTCTGCTGCATGTGTCTATCCATTCCTGCGCTGTCTCCTCCTATTAGGCACACCAAACACTGCTCAAATTTGGCCGAGTTCTGATGGCTTGGCTGGAATTTGAGCAGTGTTTGCCCCATTGTGCACCCCTCCATTGATTTTTCCAATTAACTGTTGTCAAACGAGGTGGTCCAATCAGCTACAGTCACTGTTTGGGTATTCTGACAGCGCCTGTATACAATAGCCTGGCAGGGGGATTGTCTATACACGTTGCTTAGACCCACGGGGCTGAACAGGAAAAATAATAAGTGTATGGCAAACTTTATTTACTGTGCTGTCTCTCTTTCCAGGGCTTTGTGCAATCTAGTAAAGCCAGATTGTCTTGTAGTTCTGCTTTTCCTCTCCAAGTCTGAATCCTTCTGTGCATGGAACACCCACTGCAAAGCAGGAAGCAGAACATTTGGGTGGAGAGTATACATTTACATATTAATGTTGATGCTCTAAAAATAAAAATTTATCAGGGTTATTCACAAGGGAGTGAAGAGTTTAGAGAAGGCAGGAGAAGTGAATAATCTAGACCAAAATAGCTGCTTTGGAAAAATTCTCCAATTCAGCTCACTTTCCAGTTCAGCTATTTTGTCCTAGATTGTTCACTTCTCCTGCCTTCCCCAAACTCTTCACCCTTTAGTGAATAACCCTGTATATGTTTGAATGATTGTGTAATCAGGAAGGTAGGAAGTGGCACATGGTATAAGGCTGAAAGTTTTTTTAAGTTTATAGCGTGTGGAATTTACACAATTGACACAATTTACGTATCCCAATAGTGCTGATTTAAGCACAGAGGCAAACATGCTGAAAAACTGTAAAATAAGACATCTGGCCGATATTCAATTAAAGTTTTCCAGATTTAAACCAGAGCAAAACTACATAACTGAGCAACCATTGTTTGGCACAAAAGAACTCCAGGATTTTTTTCATTATTAACCCTTGCAGTGCTCATTTGTGTCTAGGTTAAAAAAAAGTTATACTCACCCGATGCTCCGAGCCGGCTTCCTCTTAGACCAGTCCTTCCAACGTCTCTCCCCCTCTTAAACTGTCCAAGGTCCCATAAATCATTAACGTCTATACACAGCGTATAGACATGAGGATGCTGAGTAAGATTCCAATGCTGCTGTGAAGGAGGAGACAGGCCGGAGTGATCACTGTGACAGCTGGCCGGCTCGGAGCTTCAGATGAGTATAACTTTATTATTTTTGTCCTTAGACACAAACAAGCATGCAACAATTGCAGTAGGGAGGTATCCCCACATCAAGGGTTAATAAAAAAAAAATTTCCTGGAGTTCTCTAATTTACCAACCACCACGTACAGTTCTTTGTCTATACCAAACACAGGGTTCGTACATATCGGTATTCTAGGAAACAAGGGACAAGACAGAGCGCCTCCATAGTGTAAAAGTGTAATTTATTTGTACAACACGCAAATAAAAATTTACTTACAGGAAAGTCGGTGGTTAAAAGCATACAAATGGCGATGAAGTATAAAATCTCTAGCAGCGGAAGTCTGAAGGAGTACAGCACATCAGCGTCCTCTGCCCCCTTGAGTTCTAAAGGTCTACGCGTTTCAGGGGCACGGCCCCTTCATCAGAACCTCCAAGGAGGTTCTGCTGAAATCCTCCCTGAAACGCATGTGGTCGGGTCGGTGGGCGTCGTTTTTAAACAAAATAATTTTTTATTTTTTTATATCGCCGAGTCATCGTCGTCTTGGACAACGCTGGATGTCGTGATTGACGCTAGGATTACGTCGGTGCATCAATTTTGTGGGGATTTCTTAAAATAATGGACTTGTTAAAAATCCTTTGTGCTTTTATTTCAAGTAAAGGATTTTTAATTAAAGTCTGGTCTTTTTATTTGGCTTTTATTTAACACTTTAGTGAATGGGTACAGTACCCCTTACTCATTCACAATGGGGGGGCGCATCTGGGTGATGTGAATAAGCCGCCCTGCCCACACCCCCACAACCAATGCCCCAGGGTTTGTAGGGAAGCACCTTCCCAGTGCCGAGGGCATGTGGCCTGGTATGGCAGGTAGGGGGGTGCTCGCTCACCTGTGCTCGGATCAAGGGTCCGGTTGGAAAAAAATTTCCCCATGGGGGGGAGGGGGGTGGTTCCGTCTTAATATTCCTACCAGACCTTAAGGGCCTGGTATGACTTTTGTGGGAACCCCACGCTTTTTTTTCAAATGGGGGCCCTTCCTAACTTTCCTTCCAGACCTAAAGGGTCTGGTATTGTTTGGGAGGGGGACCCCACGCTGTATTTTTTTTTGAATTTACTTTAGTTTTTTTAATTATTTTCTTAACTTTTTTTATTTTTATGTTTTTTACATTTATTTAAATAATTTTTTAAAAATGTTTTCCATTTATTTACATTGTTTCTATTCTGCTCGCTACTTCAGAGGTGTAGGGGCAAATGGCAGTGAGTTGGATTGGCTGAGTCGAACGGCTTCTGCACTTCGGCTCAGCCGGAGCATGTTCGGCTGACCGAATGCAGCTGATGTACGGCTGAAATCAGCCGTACTGAGCTGAAGTGAATAGCTGAACGGCGTTCGGCTCACTTCACTTTGGTTCGGTTTTTCACTCGGCTGCCTTCGGCAGCTTTGTGAATAACCCCCTTAGTGTTCCCCACCCATGTTCACTTATAACTAAAGGGATCGATAAACATGAATGACATATTTACTATCCATTCCTAGTTCGTGAATGAACACAGAAGTGACCAGGAATGAGCACTACGTCTGTGTTCAGAAGTAAGTGCCGGTCAGCAGAGGAGAATGAGATTGAGGGCTCCTTGTCACATCAACGGTCTGTTTACACTCCTAAAGTGACACTAAACTCAGGAGTTAAACTTTAGAAATACATGCAAGTACCTTAATTATTAACAAAAATTTATCTTATTTTTGTATCAGCTGTAGATCCTCAAATCATCTCTGAATTTACGCGTCACTGTCCTTCCTTCTGGAGGGTGGATACTTTTGTTCCCTTTGTGTGTTCTAAAGTAGCAACCGCTCCAAGCTCACTCCCATGATGGACTACGATCCCATGTTTAGTTTAATAATTTGTATTGAAGTCTATCACGGGAGCAAGCTTCGAGTGGTGACTACTTTACCACATACACAGTACCATTGGGAACAAAAGTAGCCACTCTCCAGAAGGAAGGACATTGTCAGCACCAATTCAGAGACGATTTGAGGATTTATAGCTGAGTGATACACAAATAAGATACATGTTTGTTAATATTTAAGGTACTTGAATGCATTTTTAAGATTTAAGGTAACTCTTAAGTTTAGTGGCATTTAATATTTCTCCAAAGTCCCCTGGTGATAGTTTTAAAAAAAAAAAAAATTGCAAAAATATATACCCCTTCACATGTACACTACATTCAAGAGGCAGCAGCATCACCTGTCAAGTGCTGTCTGAAAAGCGATCCACCACGGATCACTTTTCAGAGGGCACTGTGCATGTTCAAAAGGCATAACAGTTATCACCAAAGGCGTGTCTTGAATGTTGCATGCACTACTCATGTGCTAGTTGGCAGTATATAAATAACAACACTGCAGAAAAAAATTGATATGTTTGACTGATGATTTAATCATATTTCTTGAACATTTCTAACTTGAGCTTTCTTTTTCAGTTAAATTGGTAGGTTTTTGTGCACTGATACGCATTGTCATTGATATGCTATCTGGATACCTATTGGACCTGATACGCATTGTGACACACTGCATTAGGCAGCCCATTCAAAATGAATAGTTCAAAACACACATCATTGCACAAAAAATAGGAGCTATTCTACTTTTTATGGCAGACTAGTGCAGTGCAGATGAATGGCAGTGCAGTGCACCAATGCAACTTCCTCACAAGGACACCGCTGCCACCCCTCTACGCCTTGCCGCCCATAGCCGGGCCTCGGTGGCCTTGTGGGGAATCAGAGCCTGGCTGGACAGACGACATTTACCTTCCTGGCCCCCCATCCTTCATATTTGCGGCATGTTTAGATTTAATCTAACGGGACCTTCATGACTCATCATAATTTAGGGGTTACCGGACCGTATGAAATATAATACTCCACTATCATATTAAAGTGACATTAAACCCTCAGATTTTTTAACATAAACAAATACTGTAATGTGCGCCTTACTGTAATCCATGGTTGTTTCCCTTCTCTTTGCTGCTCTTCCTTTTAAATCTGTATCTGTCCTCATGCTGGGCAGAACTTCTGCTTTGCAGCAGACTGCCTTGTCTCTGGAATGGATACATGGTATCTGTGTGAAGGTTCACAACCTGAGCCAGCACTACAGGAAGAGGCACTCAGCTGCAAAGGGAAGTTCTCCCCAGGCATGAGAAGAGATACGGATTTAAAAGGAAGAGCAGCAAAGAGAAGGGAAACAACCATGGATTACAGTAAGGCACACATTACAGTATTGTTTTATGTTAAAAAATCTGAGGGTTTAATGTCACTTTGAAGTATCCTTGCCTCTGTGAAGAGCGCTACTATATAGTGAATCCGGTCATATTCCTGTCTGAGAGGACAGCGGTATCATAGGCATTGTTTAAGTGTTTTAAATGGTCACAGCACTTGCTGGGCACGGTCTGTGTTTCCGTTAAAAAACACATGGTGGCAGCGAACTTTTGTGGGTAAAGGGTTAACTGCGGAGTTAACCAACCCTGGTGACGATCACTCTCAGTCTGCTGGCCTGAGATTGTTGTCCCGCGAGCTGGGAAATCTCTGTGCAGGGTGAGGCTGACAGTGATATCGCCACGGCTTTGTGACGGGTCGGGTGTACGTCACACTTTATACTTGCTTAAAAATCCTACCTAGCCTCCCCCCTATGAAAAGTTAAGGAGGTGGATTAATGAAGTTATTTTATCTAGGTTGCTTCATTAAAGGAGAACTATGGGGTTAAGGCTTTTCCCCATAGTTCTCCTTAGGGTAACGGGAGGACACAAACTAGCGTCCTCCCGTCACCCTAGGTTCAGTATACTGCGAGCTGTAGCCGCCGCAGTTCGCGGTGTACTGAGATGCCGCAGCTGAAGCAGATCCCGACAATTGTGCCGGGATCCGCATAGTTCTCCTTTGATTAACCCTGTCTTTACTGTGCTGGCAGATTTCATGATCAGTTGTAAAATAGATTTGAAGACTGTCTTTCCTAACAAAGGGTTAAAGCCTTCCAGACATGAGAGGAAGCTCAGTCTGACCCTCTCCCTGAAGGTGCCCACACACCTTGCGATAATCGTGGGAAATGACGCGATCGTACGATTATCGTAAGGTGTGTGGAAGCCGCGCAACCTCTACTACTGTAAGGTCGCACGACTTTTATCTTACGAACATGTTCGAAAACCCGCCGAGAATCGTACGATTTTCGGCGGGTGTGTAGCATGTTCGGTGCCGGTGTGCGGCATTGCGGTCATTGGAAGCCCGCCCCTCAGCGGGGCGGGCTTCCGATCATCGCAAGTACGATCTGCCTGTCCAAGATAGGCAGATCATACGTTTTTTTAATGACCTTACAACAAATTGCTCTTATGTTTGGCCCCGCCCCCTGTTGTGAGGGGTGGGGCCTGTTGGTGGTCACATGATTGGGCTGCTCAGTCTAAAATGCCCGGGCCTATTTTTAGTCCCAGTCCGGCCCTGGCCCAGGCTGACACAAGAGTTTCACTCTCAAACTGCTCAGAGTAGATTGAAATGTTCACAAAGGCAAAGAAACAGCTAAAATGTAAAAAATATAGTTTTAAAACATATAGAGGGCTTTTTTCAAATTTGACTGCAAAAGTGGAACTACACTTTGAAGCTGAACTCCAGGTATAAGTATCTATGTATGGTCCAGCTTGGCCCAGTATAAGTATACATATTTTATACCTGATAGGGTGGCGGGGATCCTATAAAACTCTGTAGTAGCCGGAGCTACAAATCAGCAAACGCCTTATATTTATTAAAAATACTAGCTGTTAACTAAATAGCCGCTGCAACCAGCGAGCGACCCTCTGTGTTTTCAGAGAAGAGGGGATGTCTCTCAACACAGCGCAGTACAGGACCTGGAAGAGCGCTGTAAAGCACTTTAGTAGCTTCGGTTACTACCCTATTTTACAGGATCCCCATGGGCCGCGCAGGTATAAAATATGTATAATGGACCAATAAAAGGATAAATGAATATTTATACCTGTAGTTCAGCTTTAAAGTCCAATGCTCAACTGGCCTATATACTGTAAATGCAATTATAATAAGAAAAAAAAGTGAGGCATTAGTAATACTTTAAAGAGGAATTCTGGGCAGTTACAAAATGAACCCTTGCAGTAGGGCTACCGCCCTCCCTCCCCACTACAACCGCTACCTACCACTACTTTTGGTCTGGGGTGTAAAATAAAAAAAGATATACTCACCCGATTCCTAGATCCTGCGTGGCTGCTAGATTGGACCCAGCAACCCCTCTTGCCCTCCGCTCTGGCGGTCTAAGGATTCCTGAGTCATCACATCTAATACAGTATATAAGGCGCTGAGGATCATACCCCCGCCAGAGCAGAGGGGGAGTGAGGTAAGCAGTCTTTACTAATTTTTTTTCCCCCTGAGCAAATTGAACCATGCTTTATAGGGTGTTTTTGCCTTCCTCTCGATCAACAGTGGGTAATTGGGGGCATAACGTTCTATTTAGGCTTTTCTTCTTTTTTTTTTTTTTAATATCTCTATAGGTTGATCTTGATGGACGTGTCTTTTTTCAACATGACTAACTATGTAGCTATGTAACCCCACACCACAATCCCCCCTCCACCAAACTTTACACTTGGCACAATGCAGTTAGGCAAGTACCATTCTCCTGGCAAGCACCAAACCCAGACACGTCCATCGGATTGCCAGACAGAGAAGCGCGATTCGTCACTCCAGAGAACAAGTCTCCACTTCTCTAGAGTCCAGTGGTGGTGTGCTTTACACCACTGCATCCGACGATTTGCATTGCACTTGGTGATGTAAAGGTGCCCATACACTGTACGATTCTCGTACTAGAATCGCGGGAAATCCCGCGATCGTACGAGAATCGTACAGTGTATGGAAGGCGTGCGACCGTTTCTACTGTACGATCGCACGTCTTCCATCGAACAAGCAGGCTGGAAAACCCGCCGGGAATCGTACGATTCTCGGCGAGTGAGTGGCCTGCTTGTTCGACAACTGACGAACGGGCCGGTGTGCGCACGCGCACACTGCCCGTTTGCCGTGCTTGCAAGCCCGCCCCTCATTGCAGTCATCGCAAGCCCGCCCCTCAAAAGGGCTTGCGATGATCGCAAGTACGATCTGCCTGTCCAAGATGGGCAGATCATACTTTTTTAAAGTACTTTACAACCATCGCGAGACTAAGGTCTTGCGATGGTTGTAAAGTGTATGGCCACCTTTAGGCTTGGATGCAGCTGCTCTGCCAAGGAAACCCATTCCATGAAGCTCTCTACGCACTGCTGTTGTTCCAATCCGAAGGCCACACGAAGTTTGGAGGTCTGTAGCTATTGACTCTGCAGACAGTTGGTGACTTCTGCGCACTGTGCGCTTCAGCATGCGCTGACCCCGCTCTGTCATTTTACGCGGCCTAACACTTCGTGGCTGTGTTGCTGTTGTTCCCAGTTACTTCCACTTTGTTATAATACCACTAACAGTTGACCGTGGAATATTTAGTAGCAGGAAGATTTCACAGATGGACTTATTGCACAGGTGGCAACCTATCGCGGTACCACGCTTGAATTCACTGAGCTCCTGAGAGTGACCCATTCTTCCACAAATGTTTGTAAAAGCAGTCTGCATGCCGAGGTGCTTGATTTTATACACCTGTGGCCATGGAAGTGACTGGAACACCTAAATCCAATGATTTGGAGAGATGTCCCAATACTTTTGGCAATATAGTGTATATATGCATACCCTGCTGTGCCTTCAGCATAATTGAGGGGCCCTAAATATTCCTCTATATAAGCATCCACTTCATTTAATAACATAGTCAATAACATTAGAATTGTTTGTACATGAAAATATACCTAACATACAGAATGTAGCAAGTGACCAAAAAGATAAAAATAAAAAAAGAATGTAGCAAGTAACCATAAAAGCTGAGAAATATTGAAGCCAAGGTGTGTTGGAATCTTTTCCATTGTATTGCCTGAATCTGAGTGATGTCTGTAGCAGTTTCTACTAACACGCTGGTTTATAAGAAACAGAAACACTGCTAGATACCTGCAGGGGTTGTCAAATTATCTTTGGTATGTGATACTAGAGATCAGATAAGAATAGACCATGTAGCGAAGTTCACATGAATTGCCAGTTCCTATAACACCTCTCATTGACTGGACGATTACAATAACTCTTGCTAAACTAGCACACTGATTTACAGGAAACAAGCTCTGTTAGGCTTCATTCACACTTGCATTTTTTTGCAGAGATCTGTCTGCAATATCGGTCAGGCTAGATGCTTTGTTTATGCTTCTAGATGCTTAAAATGACGCCTGTTTACACGCATATGCGTTTAGATGCATCTGTCCTTTGTCCATTGAAACAGTCCATTAAAGTAGCCAATGACATTTCAGCAAATAAACATGTCTTGCATTTTCATGTGTTTACATGTGTGTTGATAGAAGTTCAAATCAATTCCTGGATGCACCTGATTTCTACTTTATCTGAACGCAGATCAACTGACTCCAGATAAAAGCATCTCTCCAGTCTCTCCAGTCGATTGATTTTGTAAACTGTCAATTGATTTCAATCCTGGCAAGTTGATCAGCCATAGCAGACCCTTATCAATTGTTTCTGATTGATCGGACAAATATCTGCATCTGTGGTAAGATACCCAATAGTAATGCCGATCAAACAAAGTGTAACTCCAGGAAGCAAAGTATTTCTTACATTGTGATTTATGTGTAATGCTTTGCCAGCTCTGTCCAGATTGTGGCTGGGGTGCTAAAAATTTTATTTCTATTCATGCATGATACTTCCTATAGCCATGAGTTCAGATTGACAGTTTGGGCTAGTGTACAGTAAGGCCTTGTTCACAACAAGCGCTTTCCCGGAGCAGAGCAGAGCAGTTGCAGATCGGATCAAAACTGCATCCAATGTATTCCAATAGTATTTTGGGCTCTAGTTCACAACACAGCGTTCAGTTCCAGAGCATGTAGAAAAACTGCAGCAAGCCCTATTTCACCTGCTCTGGAACGCTCTGGACCGCATGTGAACGCATTCAAAATGAAAGCCCATTTTAAACTTAAAAAAATCTTCATTTATTTTTTACCAAAAACGGCCTGGAACGCATCAAAAACGCGACAACAACGCGGCACAACCCACTGCACTGCATGTGCAGAAACTCATGCGGATCTGATCTGCATTTGGTGTGAACAAGCCCTGAAGAAGAGAGTCACTCACTCTCCCTCTTCCCTTTCCCCATCCTTTCACAATTGTCTTGTATTTCTTTCACTTGATGCAAGACTTTTCTGTGAATGGATGAGAGGAGAAAGGAGGGGGGTAAATCACGAGATCTCCTCTCATCCATTCACAGAAAGCCTTGCATTTATTGAAAAGAATACAAACCTCTTTGTGAATGGATGAGGAGAGAGGAATGGGGAGAGTGAGTGACTTTCTTCTTCACTGTACACTTGTCTGAACTGTCTGTCTGAACAGAAGCACATGGCTCACAGAAGTATTGTAGGGTTGCGGACATTTTCCCTTCACAAGCTATATTTGCATGTATTTAATTCATCTTGATAAAAATGCTGCACACATTCTCATATGACCTTGAATGTAAGGGAGGCATTTACACTGACCTCCACTGTAAGGGAGGCATTTACACATACCGCCAATGTAAGGGAGGCATTTACACTGACCTTCAATATAAAAAAGGCATTTACATTGACCAACAATGTAAGGGAGGTATTTCTCTAAACACCCAAATAGTGACTGTATCTGATTGGATGCAGTCAGTGGTCGTCCAACAATTTTCCACAAAGCTCCTTTTATTTTTTATTTAACTTTTGTGTAGCCAGTGTTGTAAACAGGGCCACCCATGGCTTGAATTTTGCCTGACTCAGCAGGATTTGGACAAAAGTCGAGCTGTGTATGCAGGGCTGGATTTACTCTTTCTGCTGCCAAAAGGCCAAGTTCCTCAATATGCCCCCTACCCACCAA